>NW_028143268.1:0-159058 GCF_977018435.1 Lepisma saccharinum | reverse complement strand
TGCCGAAGTGGGCGTTGGAGAAACAAATGGGTAATTGTGAAGGTTCTCCACACTGACAGGAAGTTACCAGCACTGTATATGAACTGGGGTGTATAACGACGTGACCGGTACGCATTCGCATGGTAAACACTAAGAGTGCACGGGGTAAATTCATGTTTGGAAACCAAGGATGTTTGTTTCCGACTTGCGCATTAAGGTGGAGTGAAAATATATGGCATTTTTTTTTTCAAAAGATGAAGATGCCTGTAGTGGGAAAAGCTGTGTTATTATACAGTTAATTAACACTAACTATTTCAGAAAAAAATGATTTTTAGTGGTTCCCCAGGGTCACTGAAGATTTCATATTGAAAATCAGCATTTACTCACCGAAAATTATAACCTTTTATTTATTTTCCTGAACTGAAACACAGAATACCCTGTTTCCTAAGTAAACAAGTGCAAAAAATAGATATTTGAATACAACCATAAAGTTGTGCTACTGAAATACATAAAATAAACTACCCAAGTACCCATTAGTACCAAAAATATGTAACGATGTTAAACTTTTACATTTACATATAGCCCAATATCGTATTACTAATTACTTTTACAACTTATATTCTTTATTAGTGTGAAATGTTTTCATCAATGCTCTTGACTTGATAGTTGAAAAGATAAATCCATCTCTTTGCACTGGAGTATATACCATCACCACAAAGGTCACAAGAGTTGTCAAATTATTTTTAGGGTTTATCAGTCGATACATACAACCTTAGCAGTCTTGCACCTGTTGTTATCCAGCTAGAATTGTTTAATGGGCCTGGTTTGCGATTCGCTAATTCATCACTGCAGTGTCCATTTGTTACACTAATACACCAATTATAGTGATACCTCTCATCAGTACTTAAGTCTTCAAAGTCAACACTCCCAACAAGCTGAAAAGAAGAAGAAACATTTATTGGATCGAATTGCACAAGAGGTTGTTTTTCGCAAGTATGTAGAGCTTCTTCTATTTCCCCAGAAAAAGCTTTTGGACCAGTTGTGAATCCATCAATTTTCTGAAAGAGATGGCGCAGTGGGAGTTCATTTATATGCAGCAAACAAATAAGCTACTGGAGAGGTCTACCAAGTTCTTTTTTGAGTAAAACAATAACTCCTCTATGTTTCCTGTATTCACATTTGTACCATCACATCCAACTGCTAAAAGATCATCCATACTTATTTCCTTCCTAGCAAAGAAGCTCAAGATCTCATTTTTTATAGTAAGAGATGACCCATTGGATACAGTGAAGTGTCCTATATACTTTGAATTTGACTCCTGGACTAAACTCACATGCTCTTCTGTTACGACGCGACCAGAATTCTTCACTCCTCTCTTCTCATTAATTCTTCTCTGGTCCTTCCTGCCATCAAAATACAATCCAGTCAGAGTATCCAAACTATCAGCAGCTATTTTCCTGACTTCTAACCTTGCTCCCATCTATCACTTTAGAAACATCTGCATCACTAATAACACCTACATCTTGAAGAAGTGCACTAGCAATTTTAGCTGCACTTCTGTCAGATATGCGATGTCTGTCATACTCTCTAGCAAAATTCTTAAGAGGCAACCGCATTTGAGTTTCGTTTGAGGTTAATGAGGAATTTGCTGAAGTGGAGGGCATTTCCGATTAGGTTTTAAGTACTTTACTCGTGTCGCTGTCAGTATCTCAACCTTCTTCCTCCAGTTCACTTGATGGACTTGATTGAGGACTACTAGTAGCAGCATTGACACTACAGCTTGACAAATGTTTCTGAAGTCTTGCTTCTTCCATAGCTTTTCTTGCTTGCTTCTTCTGCAATTCTTTGGATTTCTTTAAATCAGTTTTTCCAATGAACAGTTTTCTCGTTGTTCTTTGATCCAAAAGAAATTCTCTTTCTTGAATAGGTACTTTCTTCTCTCTAGAACAAACACAGGTTGAAAAGTCTTTACACTTGCAACACGATATATCAAATAATGTAGAGTTAGCATGTGAGCAATACAATGCAATTTTTTCTTGTAGTTTTCTTAATTTTGTCAACGCTTAAAGGGCTTTAAGAGATTTCGATAGTGTTCGTGAAGTTTTTTCACTTTTGCAACGACTTGCTGATGTGACACTGATGGCAATGAAGCTTTCATCAAAATTCCCACCACTTGGTGAGAAACACTTTCACTAATTTCTGAAACACATGAGGTTCCTGAGTTTTTCTCATTTTGCTTTTAAAGGCGGATATGAAGATATAATTTCATCACATCCAGACTTCTCCATGTATCTTTCAATACGCTAAAATAAGTGGAAATATGAAAACTTCGGAGGCCTTGGGGCACCAGAAGAAATTGACCTAGAGAGCTGATTTTTTTTTTATTTCACTATCTGATACCAAAATTCAACTTTCTTGACTACAGGCATTTCGAAATAAAAAAAATCTCCATGTATCTTTCAATACACGAAAAAAGTGGAAATATGAAACCTTCGGAGGGCTTGGGCCACCAGAAGAAATTGACCTAGAGAGCTGATTATTTTTATTTGACTGATTCCAAAATTCAACTTTCTTGACTACAGGCATTTCGAAATTAAAAAAAATCTCTATGTATCTTTCAATACGCGAAAATAAGTGGAAATATGAAAACTTCGGAGGCCTTGGGGCACCAGAAGAAATTGACCTAGAGAGCTGATTTTTTTTATTATTTGACTATCTGATACCAAAATGCAAGTTTTCTGACTACAGGCATTTCGAAATTCAAGAAAAGAAATTTTTACTCCACCCTATTGTGCATGCCACTTATAGGTATTGGTATTTTGTAGTTGTTGGATGCACCAATCGTCCCATTGTCTTTCTAATGTGATTTTGACCCGTGGGAGAAGGTCAGTATACGGCAGACGCATCGGGGCAACCTGTTCTTTCGTTCTCGCTTGTTTATCCATTACATCAACGCGATCTTGAAATTTATTGAGGTCACTGTGTGCTCGAATATACGTAAAGGTCGCTGACAGACCCTTTTGTCGAAGTTCTAGCTGATTCGGAGGATAAGAAAGAGAAAGACGTTAACTTATATGCTGCCCGTCCTGTTCTTGATAGCGCTTGAAGTACACTCAAAGCGTCCGTGAGAATTAAAGTGTGATCGAGTCGTAACTGCAGGGCAAGTTGTAACGCTTCAAACATAGCATAACATTCCGCCGAGAAGATAGACATATCTGATGGGAGGGAAAACTGTCGAGTGATGTTATGAGATGGGATGTAAAAAGCACATCCCACTCCGTCTGCAGACTTCGACCCGTTAGTATACATAAAAGTGGATGTGGGCCACAAAACTCGATAATGTTTGTGTCTGCCATGATCTGCATACTGTATCGCTATTCGACGTTCTGTGGGAATATTCAAGTGATAGATAAGTGGGTCGGGATGTGTAAAGGTGGTGTGATATGCCTCAGGGTCAATATTGTAACATTGTAAGACAAGGAAACGTTTATTGGGGCGAGGTGGGGTCGGAAGTCTATGCCATTGTCTTTGAATTGCAAATGTTTTATTAAAGGGATGTGCATGTCTCGCCCACGATTTGAACAAATATTGGACGGTACGTTTGATACGGCGGTGTGACAAAGAAGATTCATTGCTTTCTAAATATACACTAACATTAGGGCTGGACGGCATGAGTCCGACACACGCACGAAGAGCTTGTCTTTGTAAGACGTCAATAGACGTAAGAAGTTTTGTATTGGCCCCGCCATATGCTGGACCGGCATAATCAAACAATGCACGGAAACAGTTTATATAAAATAATAACATTGTGTGGGGATGACCTCCCCACTTTGTTGCTGAAATGCAGCGAAGGATATTAACACTTTTGTTCCCCTTTCCCTTTAAATATTGTATGTGCCGTTTCCAATTTTTTTTCCTATCGAAGCAAACTCCCAGAATTTTACATTATTAACTACTGGAATATGCTGTATTTCTCGGATGTTATTAGGGTAACTGCCCATTTGTCTCGAGTTAAAAATAATGATTTTGGATTTGGGGATGGAAATAGTTAGTCCGAGGGAATTGAGGAAATCTATGAGAATTGTTGTAATTTTCTGTAGCGCTAATATGCCTTGTGTGGCGTCGGGGGTACATTTTTAGCAACAAAGGTCATCGGCGTATTGTAACATTTGAAAACCGCGTATGTTAAGGTGGTGTAAATGTTGGGTATAAATATTGGAGAGAATTGGGCTGAGTGGCGAACCCTGAGGGATCTCAGTTCGAGCTATACGGAGGCCTTCCAACCTATCTTCAAACCAGAAATTTAAATTTCGTTTGTGGTATAAATTCCAGATGAGGATCCCTACTGCGGGGTGGATGTCCAGTTGACCAAACAGTTTATATAAAATCGGAATTTGAACCGAATCGTAAGCATGTTCGATATCCGTGAAAAGTCCAAAACAAGACCAAGACTTCGATTAGCACAATTATCAGTTGCAACCGTATTCATATGTAGAAAATGTACGTAGGTAATGAGTTCGTTATCATAGGGTGTTGTTTGATCATAAAGACAGGTAAAGTTTTCTTTAAATGATTCCCAGTGTATGGAAGCCTTAGTCCAACGTTTCACTGGCACCCGCTCCCTATTTTCTCGTAACATGCTCGTTGGAACTGATCGACGTTCTATAAGTAATTTCGGGGAATGATCACTGCCACGGAGATCATGTTCCTTTACCCAATAAAAACTATGATACAAGTGGGGATATGTAATTGTGAGATCAATACAGGAGGGTCGATTACCATTTAACGGGTAATGGGTAGGGCTGCCATCGTTAAAAAGGATGAACCGATTGTTTGTAATCCATGCATCTAAATTTTTCCCCAAACGGTCCGCATAAGGATGTCCCCAGGAAGGATGATGGCCATTAAAGTCACAGGGAATGATATAGGGACCCGGATCAAGGGAGATAATTTCTTGTAATTCGTGAGAGTGTATTCTTTGGGAGTTGTTAGATGAGGGAATATGTAAAGACACGATGACTGTATAGCGGTCATGTAATTTGACTCGGATGGCCACTAACTCTAGGTGGAAGGTCTGGACGAGGGAGAGGGTGTGTGGAATTTGGATTTCTGTATGAGGAATGGTTTCATGAACATATATTACAGTACCACGCTGATGCGTAGGGTTGCCGTACAAGTGATAATGGGCGAGTCTATAATTCTCGTTTTTCGTACCTTTAACTTCCTATAAGCAGAGAATAAGCGGGTGGTATTCAGCAATTACATCTTATTAGATTAATAATTAGATTATATTCTAGTTTACGTGTGGATAAACTAGAATATGCTGTATGAGTCGAATTCGTTGGGTGTTATCCAGTGGCATCTCGTGGCCTCAAATTTGGCCGAGGCTTATTTTTTAAAGAATTTAAAATATAATGACAATTCACATTAATTACAAAAAACAGGTATTTTTTTTCTTTTAGACTACAAAACTGGACTTACTTTTTTTGAAAGAATTTAAAATGTAATGACAAATTAATGAATTACAAAAAAACAGGTATTTATCTTCTTCTAAACTACAAAACTGGACTTATTTTTTTTAAAGAATTTAAAATATAATGACAATTCACATGATTACAAAAGGAACAGGTATTGTTGTGAAACATACCTTTCTACGAACGTTGACTCCTGTTCTTCTGCTCCACAAAGTTTGTTATTACTTTTTCGTTGAAGCCCTCTATGTTTGTAATGTATTCTATCTTTATTGTAAGCAAGTGCCAAGGCATTTGGTCTGTCTTGTCCCATTGCATTTCTTAAGCAGGTTTTAATACGCTTCAATGTGATGAAACATCATTCAGATTCAGCTGTTGCCACTGGAGTTATTAAAACTATGTTTGTCATTTTTACTGTTTCTGAGAAGGTACCCTCTAAATAATTTTAAATAAAAAATGAATGCAATCTACTGATAGAGTTGATGTTTTTCAACTCTTCACTACAATAAAGAACACGAAGTTCCCTCTTAGTTTTCCCTCTTTTATGAAGGGATAATAAATCTGGGAAGATGCCTCTGTTTAAAGATTGTTCTCTTTCATTATGTCCTCGTAGAGCAAGTTCATGTCGACCACAGAATTTTAAGCAATCGATAATTCTATTTAATATATGCCTATTTTTCTGGACAAATTCATTGTGTCTTGTAATTGACAGCCTATGTCCTGCATCAATTTGTGTTCGAACATCAACCCTGCCAAACTCACTCAAACATAGCGAATGAAAGCCACCAAAACACTACAGAACATCACGCGAGATCGAACGCGACGCAACGGAATTAGCCCCGAATCAGCACTCAAATCCATTGCACTCTCCCCTCCTCTCTCTGCTAGCATGTGACCGTCACAGTAGCGTAGGTGGGTGTAGGCCACGCCTTCCATTGCGACGTGCCCCGGAAAACGATAATTGACATCAATGCCGCTAGGAGCGCTGTCGTATCCATTGCAACAGACGATGAATTTACGTGGGTAAAAATTTTCTTTTAAAAGACTGTGTGATAGTTATGCGTTATGGTGATTGATAATTACGTTTTTCTTTAGGGGCTAAGCCCCGGAAGCCCCAAGGGACGAGACGGCACTGGTGTTATCCCGTAGGTGTCTTACTGTGTCCCACATGCTGGGAATCATGTCAAGTAGAGCTTGATACACCTCGATGTGATCGGCAGGTTGTTCATTAATGTGGGATTGGGGATTGACATGCCGCCTGCTCGGTTGCAAAAATGGATTGCGTTGGAAATGATTGGAATGGGAGTGATTCTTATTATGAGGGTATGTATTATTTCCTAAGGGTTGGGATGTAACTTCCTCTAGGTCGGTAAGGGTCGAAGAACTAGCATGGGACTCTATTGTAACGTCATCGTCTTCCCATCTCTTACGGCGATGGAGTTCCTTCATCTGGGAAGGGCATATTTTGGATATCCTCGTTTTTCTTGTGGAAGAAAATGACGTAAGTGATGGCCCCTTAAATCGGTAAGAAGCGATTGATGGTCGAGAGTCCTGATTTGCAGTAAAGTCTCTGTCTGTCTGATCATGGAGCGGGGAAAATAGATTAGCATATTTTCTGTTTGAGGAATGTAAGGTGTGGTTGGGAAGAAAGGTCTTGTTCGGTAGGTCGGCAAGTGAGGGAATGCCTCTTTCGTCACTCGGGGTCGAAAAACATCATCACGAGTGGGAGGAGGGAGGAATATGCCTTGCAGTTTTTGTTTCGCCTCTCGATATGAGATATTTTGTTCTGCCATGCTCGTTTGAACAGCTGATTCAAGTCGCCAGCTCGCACAATTTCGGTCTAAGGCTGAATGGGGTAACTTGCAATTTATGCATGATTCTGTAAGTTCACATTCATCTGGGTGGGAGTCCATTCCACACTTGGCACATTTTGGTTTGGATTTACAAACCAAATGTAAATGTCCGTACCGAAAACAGTTGGAACATTGTTGGATTGTCCGAATACGCGGACGGACCTCGTATATTTCACTGCTAATGAGAACCTTAGCCGACAGAAAACTACCCCGAAAGGTGATGCAAAAGAGTTTAGTTGGAACTAACTGAAAGAGCCATCTTCTTTCCACAGGTTTATATATATATATATATATATATATATATATATATATATATATATATATATATATATATATATATATATATATATGCGCTTAGCCATAGGATAGGACTCTCGAAGCCATCGAGAACGTCCTGTTCGGTAACATCGTGAGCTATGCCGAATACGAGGCCTTCCCGTTGAACTTGAGATAATGGAATTCTCTGTTTGACTCCCTATCATGATGCAGTGCACTACGAGTTAAAAACTTCTTAGGAGCTTTGGCGGTGGGGAAAGTCACCCGAACGCGATTACGACCGCATTGTTCCACTAGTTGTATTCGGACGTCCTTCTTACGGAGGGAATTACCAACGCTCCTTGCGGCGAGAAATTTCTCGTTTGTGTCTATACCGTCAAAGAGGACGCGGTGGCTCAGTCAGTTCCTCGGTGGACGCCGTTGGTGTTGGACGTGCTGATATCGTTCTCTGGTAGTGCGTTCCCCGACTGCAGCTAGTGAGTCAACTACGTCTGAAAAATTGGACTTGTAAAAGAAGCGACAAATCGATAAACCAGTAAGTACTATAGTGGCAAGTAAGAATAATGAAATGAATAGACTAAGCACGATGAAGATAAGCTTTCCAGTGAATGCTCCTAAACCGAGGGCAACGGATATACATGAATTTATTCACGGACAATTCCGTCTGCATGTTGACGAATTGATGGGAATACAACTTCCGACAATTTTGCGTTGTGTGTATATTAAATCTGTGAGAGAAGCGACAATGAGAAAACTATTAGAACAACATGGGCATGACATGGAGTTTCGTTACGCTGATAGCAATAGTGTGAAAGTGTCATTAGAAGATGCGGGAAGGGAAGTGAAATTTGTGCGTGTTTTAACCTCCCATTGGAAATGGATGATGATAGTGTGAAAGAAAAACTGCGAGAATTTGGAACTGTCGATAGTGTAGACAAAGAACAATGGTCGGGAAACTTTCGATACCCAGTGTATTATAATGGAGTGCGAGTGGCTAAAATGGAAGTCACAAAACCAATACCTTCATTTCTAATAATCCGCTCGTTTCAGTGTCATGTTATGTATGATGGACAGCAACGGACGTGCCAGATTTGTCACCAGCCTGGTCATGAAAGTAGGATGTGCGACCTTCATCAACCCACTGTCCTGAGAGTTCCGCTCAGGCAAGGACGAAACTGCAGTCAAGTAATGCAAAAACGAGAAGGTGTCGTAGGAACCTCGGGACCATATCACGAAGTTCCATCCAGTGAAACACCTTCTACTAGCCTTGAGAACCAGCTGGAATCAACTGAAATACCTACAGGAAGTCGCCCTAACCCCCAGAAGGACGGTACTCTTACCAACCCCGTAGAAGACACGACGAAGGAAGCGGAAGTGGCAGTTGCGGCTTCGAAGACCCCAGAGGAAGATGGTAAATAATCTTTGGTAATTGAGGAAGACAACTCCAACCCGGAATCAGTGAGAGAAGTGGTCATAGAGGATGGCGTGGTACGCACCTATGCCATTAAGGATCAGAAGACAGCGGAAAGACAGGAAGAACAGCAAGATGCAACGGGGGAAGACATGGATAGTGAGTTGATTACCGATGAAGATAGTGAGAGTAGTAGTGTAAATATGAAACTTGTAGTGGAAAATGTAACTGGAACAAATAAAAGGACTGAAAATGCGGGGACAGTGAGCGACATGAACTTACCGAAAAGAAGATCTACGCGCAGGGTAGGTGAGTTAAGTAAATCAAAACAATTAATTTAACAAATAGTTTGGCCTTGATAATTGGTGTGAAGTACTGCATACATAGCCAGAGTATAACATATAGCTATGTTCTCCTTTTAAGAATCCTTGTGTGTAAGGTAGACCAAAAAACAGTAAAACAATGTATACATTTAACAGTATTGTAAAAGCAAGTGTTTACATATCCATAGTGATGCTCCACCATTAGACTTGCTAGTAAAAATATAAGCAAACTACAAAACAAAACAAAGTGCATTTGGGGGACTTTCTAATTCAGTCAGCTATAGATACTGCTCTCATTCAAGAAGTAGCAATAACTAATTATGAGTTACCCTCTAGTTATATTGTCTATAATAATTCCACATATTCAGCGCAAGGAACAGCTGTATTAGTTCGAGACAATATACCTGTATCAAATGTAGAATACCATCCGAGTGGTAGAATTACAACTGTACAAGTGGAAAACCTGTGGATATGTAATCTGTATGCGCCTTCTGGTAGTAATCAAAGGCAGCAACGCAATCAATTTTTCGCAACTGAAGTAGCGACTGAACTTCAAGGTAATAAGCAACATATTTTTTGTGGTGCGATTTTAATTGTGTTTTGTTGCCAAAAGACCAGCGCCCTGGATTTAATACATCCAATGCGCTGCAACAGTTGGTAACTGGGATTCAATGGAAAGATGCATGGGACATTTTGCACACAAGTGCAGGCTTTACATACATAAAGAATGTGGGTGCTTCACGGTTAGATCGATTTTATGTTTCACAATCAATTATCCCTAATATCACTAATGTTAATATGGTGCCAACTTGCTTCTCAGATCATAGTGCAATTATAATGGCGGTAAAAATGCAAATGCGAAATATACAATATGGGTATGGAAACTGGAAAATGAATATTGCTTTATTTGATGATCCACTTTTTGGTGAAAAATTACAAGAGCAATGGAAGTATTGGGAACGATTAAGGGCGAAACAAATAAACATAATTAAGTGGCGGGACGAATATCTAAAGCGAGCTATCACACGATTTTGTAGACAATATAGTCGGGAACGGAACCAGGATTGGCATAATAAATACAATTTTTACTATAAAGTGTTGCGAGAGCTAATTGATGAAGGTGTAAGAGGGGGAAAAGTGCAACAGAACATTAAACAAGTACAGGCAATATTGTTGCAATTACACGCGCAAAAAAGAAGTGGGTGCAAAATACGTAGTAAACTTTTACTTTTTGATCCTCTTGAAATGGCCAACATTAGTCATGTTCAAAATGAACGTAATCGTGGAAAACGCCAAACGATTCATAAGATAATAGACGAAGGGAATTCTGAACATAGCAATGCGACTGAAAGAAAGGAAATCTTTTACCGCTCTTATTACTCTAGATTTCAAGGAACAAGTTATGATCCAACTCAGGAACAAATATTTTTACAACAAGTTCCGGAATTTTTTTCTGTTAATGATAACTCGCGCATTGAAAAGACCTTTACAGCTGCTGAGGTGTACGAAGCGATTCTAGGAATGAAGAATAACTCATCGCCAGGAATAGCTGGTATTCCAATAGAATTCTATAAAATATGTTGCTCACTTGTAGGTAATATTGTGACAGACTGGATAAATGCAGTATATAATCAACACTGCTTTGGATGGACGAACAATACAGGTGTAATCGTTCTGGTTCCCAAAGTTCCTAACCCTACGATAGTAAAACACTATAGACCTATATCTTTGTTGTGCACGGATTATAAATTTTTTACACGATGTTTACTTCGTCGTCTTTTACCTTATATGGAACGATTGATAGTGTCCATCAATACTGTTATGGTAATAATAGATCGATCTTTACTGTTTTACAAACGATTTGTGATGTCATAACTGGTTATAGACATACGACCATTCAAGGTCACCATGGTATAGTGGCATTGGATTTTCAAAATGCTTTTGATACTATACAGCACGAATTTTTATATGCTGTATTTTTAAGGATGGGTTGTAGTGCGAAATTTCTAAATGCAATTAAGAGTTTATATACTGATGCCAAATCGTGTGTAAAAATCAATGTTTTTTTAACTAAGACATTTCCTATACAAAGGGGTGTAAGACAAGGTGATCCCATGTCTTAAAAACATTTTGTGTAGCGTTAATGCCATTTTTAAAGGTACTTGAAATGCAATTGCACGGGTTAAATATTCACTCAACAATGATAAAATTATTAGGTTATGCTAATGATGTCACTGTGTTTGTGAAATTGCCGACAGATATGGAAATACTTGAAAATGTGATAGAAAAATACAGCTCTGTGGATGGCCTGAAGCTTAACTATAATAAAACTCATTGGATGCATTTAGATGCTACAAACCACTCGTATCAAAACGATAAATTCAAAAAGTAAATGCACTGAAAATACTTGGAATAATTTTTACCCACTCTTTACAAGATATGATTGCTCAAAATTATTCAACATGTATTGCTGGCCTGAAAAGTGTGCTTAAACAAAACAAACTTCGTGCCCTTAGCTTGGTTGCCAGGGTAGCCTTTGTAAATATTTATGCGAGTTCAAAGCTCTGGTTTGTGGCACAAGTGCTTCCGATGAGGAAATTGAATTTTGCACAGATAAGGAGTGCGATAAACTGGTTTGTCTGGGCACATCAAATGCTGCGGGTGAGTCACGAGAATGTATGTGTACCGGTACTGTGCAGGGGAGTTAACCTGACTCACATGGAGTTTTAAAGAGCCAAGCTCTCCGCGTACAAGTGGATGTGTCAATGTTAGTAAACTTCCCAGACAGTTTAACGGGTGTGATACTTAAGCAGATTTTGGACACCATACCACTGCAGTCCCCGATCGCTATAGCCACGGTGTCACCGCATTATAATTATTTACAAGAATCAGTGCTAGAAATTTGTTATATATTACTTTCAGCGAAAACTCTTGAAATACCAAAAGTATCTCAATTATACAAGTCACGTTGTTTGGCAACACTGCCGAGCTGCAAGATAATGATTAAACAACCTACCCATCCCTGGCACAAGATATGGAACAATGTTCAAGCACCACATTTATCGCCCTTGGTAAAATCTGCGTGGTACTGTGTGGTACAGGATATAGTGGTGACGGAAGAGAAATTACATAAATTAAAACTTTTACAAGACCCACTATGTTGTAGGTGTAAACAAAATGGTTCGATTTCACACTGGCTAAGTGATTGCATACGGACACGTGAAACATGGAAATATCTATGTGTGTTAATACGAAAAATTTGTCGCACCCATCCCAATGCGTTTACTGTGCATAACATAATGTTACCTACGTTTTCGTATTTTCCATGTACCAAATTGCGTAGTGCGCAATGGCTGGTTGGACATTATATATTGTTTGTCTGCATATATAAAGGTATAGATTTTCATGATCAATTTTTAATATACGTTAAACAGGAATATCATAAAGTGTCTCAAGATAAAAGAAAAATATTATTCGCACATTTTTTAAAGGTGCTGATTGAATGTTAAAGTAGAAAGAACTATTGTTATCCAAAAACTGCAAAATTAATGTATGAAAGAAAAATTGTAAATTTTTTTAAAAAAAAGTCTGTAACGCTTCTGACTACCATGCTAAAGGTCACGGGTTCGATCCCCGGCCGGTTCAAATCCGGGAACTTTTCTAACGATGGAAGTGGCCCCGGCGCCCACCCAGCGTCGAATAACATGGGTACCTGGGGGAAACCCTGGGGGTTAAAGGCGGTCAGGGGCGTGGTGCTGATCACATCTGCCCACTCACGACCGGATCAAGAAAGTGTGGGGCGTTACCCCCGCATCCCCTATACGCCTTCATGGCATGGTGCTAAGCACATGGGAACACTTTACCTTTTTTTGCCTTCAAAGAGGACAATGTAAGGACCCGGCATATCCGTATCATACCAATATGGAGGTGGAATCGGGGGGGGGGGGGGACACCTTGGGTGCATCACTACGTGAGATTTTGTCGGGATGTACAGTCATGGAAAATAGTTCTTGGGCCACGAGACATACGATATCGTAACATCTTAAAGCCTGTTGTCTATGCAACCCAAATAACAAAATTGTCGCTTGGGTTTGCCTGGCGGACCTGGATTCTCGGGAATGATTGAGTATTGATAGCAGCGTGAGTCATACCCCCGGGCCCAGCCATAACAAATAACAGCTGGGTGCCGTGAGACCACCAGAAAAAGTTTCAGGAATTGGTTTCTTAACAACAGCTATTCGTAAGAAAATGTTCTCTTTACTGATATTAGATTCATTGTCAAGAAAGTTCACTGAAATGGTGGTTTTCGTCGAATCATCATCGCGCAACACACATGCTGTCAACCCAGAAGTCCTTGAAAAAGATTGGAGTTAAAAACAACTACTTGACAAATGATAAGACGAATCGATATTCATTAGTCCCAACTTAGAATTTTGTGTAAGACATGGATCATCATGTCTTATCATCCATTTCATAACTTCATTAATCATCCTCATCGCCTTTGTTGACGCCAAGTGCTAGAAAAGCAATATAAAATAAGCAAAATTAAGAAATTAATAAATGACATTTTCATCGATTTCACGCAGCGACTCAGTTGCATGTAGACAAAGTTTCATTAATCGGGAACCAAGGGCCCCCTCGTTGTGCTTCATTGTCATTTTCCCTCCACTTTGCCTGCCGCGATTAACCTGATGTTGATTAATGCACAATCCACAAAGTGCACCAAAGCGGCGCATATTATGAATAGGTAAACTATGTGATACTATGCTAATTTAGAATTTAGTAATAAAATGTGAATTTTGGGGGCTTCAGTTAAGTGGCTGCACATCCATTACGTAATCGCGATATCATCAAATTGTACGAAGCGTGTCTACACCTACGTAAAGTGTCAGTCCCCGTCATAGGCGTGCGCAGACCCTCTGATTAGAGGGGGATAGCCTTGATTATATTTCAGGCCGGAAAAGAATAACGTAATTTCATCTCACTTGTTTAAATTTTATTGCATTGATGGGTGTGTTTATATACACACACCTCTCCCCCCGCCCCACACACACATATAAATACATACATACATATATATATATATACACAACACACACACACACACACACATATATATATATATATATATATATATAATATAATATATACATATACATATATATATAATATAATATATACATATATACCAACAGTAAAAATTATATAAATTGTGTATCAAATCTGCGCGTTCCTTTTCCTCCAAACAATTGTTCATGCATTTAAGAGAAAACCTTTTAGCAGCAGTACTTCTCTCCTCGGTAATATAAAATGCATTACAGAAAACAAATTGCGAGCAAAGCGACCAATAAATTTTCAGATCCAAATTTTTGCAAAATGAAAACAATGTCGCTTTAATATGGGAAAAAAATTCATGGAGCGCCATATTATTCTCTTTTACAATTTTTTTCATTTAGATCGTTTGGCGTCCAGGGTTAACTCCCGCCGACCCCTAGCTACGGCTCTGAACTTGACTAGACTGCAAGAAAAGCAGACATTGCGAGCGAAGCGAGCAAGAACATTTTACAAAAGGTATTTATATTTGTATAAGATTTGAAATCAAGGGGGCAATTGCAGCTCTGTCCCCCCCTCCCCCCCCGCAGGTGGTCTTGGCAGTCAGGAAGAAATAATGCAAGAAAGACGTGAAAACAAAATCCATCTTGAGTATCCTTTTGTCCTGCTACTCTTAGATTCTGCTACTCTTGCTTTCCTTTACTTCCATGTTTGCCCCCTAAAATTGATTTCCGTTCAAGGTTGTGGGGGACTGTGGTTTCGCCACTGCACCCCCTTCCCCCGTAGTTGCCTTTAGTGTTGCCCACGAGACGAGACCCAAAGTCTCGTCTCGTGGAAATGCTGTGAAATGCTGTCTCGTCTCGAAAATATTCGTTTGTCTCGGGACACATGATCAATCTTGTCTCGTCTCGAATTTTTAAAAGCCTGTCCCGTCTCGTCCCGTGAGCAACACTAGTTGCCTTGAACTTTCCTCGGCTTGAAAATACTTAATTTTCTTTAAGAGTATAATATAGTTTAATAACGGCAATAGGATTCATCTATCCTAAATTTCTAGGTGAAAATATAATAATATAGGGGCATAGATGTCTGAAAGGGAGGCAAGGATTGCCACATCTTCCTTAGAAAACGAATGCCAACCAAAAAGTACGTTTTCACATGTATAATTTGATTTCAGTCATAATAATTTACATTAATTATTATAATGAAGATGCAGGAATGCGATAATGCAACACTATTATCGGGGTAATATGGCCCATGGAAAAATACCTTGCTTGTCTCTTCGTAGAAAAAATCTGCAGACGCCCATGATTAGGGGTGCATTTGCCCTCCCCCTGGCCCCATGGGCGCACGCCTATGATCCCCGTGATGGAATATGTAGCGCAAAGCCAGGGCTTTAAAATCAAATTTGTTTTGTTATTGTTTTTATTAGTAATTACCTCAGTTTTCTTCCTCTGAAGTTAAATTATTCATGACGACGATTTATGATTACATTAAAGACATGAATGAACATACACAATGAATCCATTTTGGTCGGAACTCGAACTCGGAACCTTGTTCGGCAAGAAATACAAATATCCATAAGGCATGAGTGTTTCATTGGAGATGTTCCTCTACTTCCGTCATTTTATCACTAATATATTTCTTTAATATACAATATAAAGTCACAACTACCTAAAAATAAATATTATTTTGCATTTTCACATGCATATGTTTTTTTACGGTTAGAGTGTGAACTGGCACCTGTTTATTTAGATTGTTCATTACGTTTCGTGTGTAGTTAAAGATAGGAAATATGCTTGAGGAACGATTAGGGCTATAAGAATTCCGTCCGTGACGGAGTGGTTAGCACAGTGCGCTACGATGTCTGATGTCCTGGGTTCGAATCCCGTCGTGCGTATGGGTGTTCTTTGTGAGTGCCCCTTCATCAATTTCATCATAGCACTCATCCTCATATTCGCGATTAGCAAGAGGTGAAAGAAAAACGACGCTAAATAAGAAAATAAAAAGACTTATAAGAATCAATCTTATTTCCGGACGTGTCCTACATTTTATAGTTGTGTCTGGCCTCCGGAAGGAATTTGAAAGAAATCTCAAATGTCTTATACGTATTTTGAGCATCACGTAACTTCAAATTAGATTGAGAAACAGAAAAACTGAGGGAAGTCTAAGATAACGTGGTTCCTTGGAGAAGTATGCTTAAATCAAAGAGTGTGCATGGTTGCTACTGGATGTTCGGAAAAACAATTACAATCCCAGCTCAGAAATTACTTCACGATTTTCTAGATCCGAAAAAGTCCGGATATATGTATAAAAATGCTTACTTTGTGAAGTTTTATCGATATAAGTGTCGGTAATTTGTTCGAAGTAACAAGTAATTTTTCTCGTTATTGGAGAAATAAGGCACACAATTCTGTTTTTTCCCAGTGTATAGTAGTTTTTTTACATATTAATAAACAAGAACTTCCAGACTTTGTTTACGAAATTGTGAATTTTCTTCCTTCCCGAATTCATGGATTGTTTTCTCTTCCTGGTCCCACATCGACGAACAACGTTCTGTCTTACATACACAAGTTGAAATCACATACAGCCGTGCTATTAATTAGCAGTTGAGGAATTTTGAACTCAACCGTTCACTTCAACATTAATTTTTCAGCTGAAGATGTGTCATATTCTCGTTATATGCTAAGATGTCCTGGTAACCTATTATAGTTACTGCAAATGCCTTCGTGTCCAACATTTTGAGACATTTTGTTCTACTTTCCGCTGACGAGTGATCTGATAGCCATATGTGTGATGAGAACTGTTTTTACTCAATTTCTGATATAATTTATTCCAGCATTTCCTTCAACTTCTATTACCTTGTTATTACCTCCAATGCTTACACAACTTTTCCTTCGTGCTCAACCTTTGGGTTCAGAAATGTTTACAACACCCCCATCTCCAGCGTGTAAATAGCAGGCAACAACACTCTGGAAAACCATAATGTATACAACTTGTTTACTACATAAATACTGGAATGTTAGATTGATATAACTGTGGATTGGAACGAACGAAATAAAATACCTGTTTTATACGCACACTGGAACAAGCGCAGTGAGTCACTCTGGCGGTGAAGGTCACTGATCGAAGCAGTTGGTGCTTGCTTACTACAAGCAGGCGCCTTATCTTTCCTCAAGGAAACACGGAAATCTTAGTTACTTTTTTTCGCCAGACTAATGGTGAACATTTACAGGAACGTAAGGAGTAGTATCGTATTCTATTGGAATTAGATTTCGTGGTGTTTAAAAGATATCATAACAATATGTAAATCTCTTTTGTGACCTACACTGAACTTATTTTAAAGTTTCATTGACATGTGAAAGCGGAAATTTAGAGATCCTTCTTCCTTACGATTTCTAAACAACCGAAGAGTGTGGTGAACGTGAAACTACTTATTGTTCGCATCAACGATATGCATTATACAAATGGTCCTTAATCAAAAACCCTATTACATCACAGGAAGTGATATTTAAAACAATTCTACCACGTATCCAACGTAATCAATATTCAGATTGATTCCAAGCTTCTGTTTGGGTTATTTTGTGTCGCATTTTTACCTCTTGCGATAATCGCGACGACGAAGATGATGGGTAATGATACGAATGCAATGCTACATCTAAGCCTCAACAGGTTTCAAAAATGGATCCTCTGGCTTTGTAGAGAGTTACGCTGATTTTGATTTTTATTTTCATTTGGTATTTTAAGTCCACTTTATGCACACAAAGGCTAATCGAGACTGCATCTACAGTTTAAAGTGGGATCCTAACCACTGTGTCTCCACCGGGTATCGAACAGGGGACTCCTTGATTACAAGGCGACTCCTCTACTACAGCGCCATCGGGAAGGATGAGAGAGAGAGAGAGAGAGAGAGTTACGGTGACTACGATAATGAAGAATTGAAAGTAGCAGAACGCCTAAGCTATTCTTTTGTCAATATTGGAATCGTTAATGAATGTTATGAATGTCAGTTCAAATTGAAAAAAATAAACTACTTGTAAAAGATTTCCAGAGTGCCGTTACAAATCGTTAATTTTTCTCTTTCCACACATTACTTTGCTACCATGTAGATATTTGCATGCTAAGATGTAGAAAGTGCTGCATATTCAGTGTTTGGAATTGCTATTTATTTCTGAGAATGGAGTGAGTAGTGGGAAAAGGATCACCTCACATGTTTGGATTATACCTCCCCGCCAAAAAAAGACACAAAATATATATCGGCTGTTGTTCTTATAAGGAAATATAACATGTATGAATTGTCTCAAGAAATATTGGAGCCTATTCACATCCCTACGGAACTTAGAAGAAAGCCCACGTAGAGATTGGGAAGTTTTGTTACGACAAAATTGGGATGTATAGTAAATTAAAATGCAAAGTCCTACCTTGTGCTTTGCACCAAGCCATGAAGGCGTATAGGGGGTGTGGAGTTAGTGGAGTTAGGGCCCCACGCTTTCTTCATCAGGCCGAAGGTGGGAATGATGTGATCAGCACCACGTCCCTGGCCGCCATACCCCCCCCCCCCCTTCCCCAGAGTTTCCTCCAGGTACCGACTTTATACGACGCTGGGTGGGCACCGAAGCAGCTTGAACAGGTGGACAAAATCCCGATTATACTCCGTCGAGGATCGAACCCAGATCTCTCGCATGGTAATAAAACGCCCTAACGACTGTGCTACTGCGGCACATACAGTAATTAAGGCAAGAATTGTTTTAGCGTTTCGTTTAACGTTTTTAGGGGAATCATTTTCGGAGATATAACGGGTAGCTCTTGTCGGTTCTGCGACCTGGGTTCAGAAAAGGCGATTTTCTGACGAACAACATTCCACCTGACAAGTCACGTGACTTTCCTACATTTCCTGTGCCTGTTGGCTTTTGCATGAAAGACGAGTTGCTCTTGAGACAGACAGAATCACTCGATCACCTAATGGTGCAATGTGTGTTGCCTACCTTTCCGGCATTATTTACTGCCATTAAAGTCTTATGGGGAAGAACTTTTTTCCACCACTGTACATCGTCCACTTGTTCTCGAGAACGTTTGTTGGAACATTTCTCAGCGTCCATTTCGGAGTGTGATTCCGGGGTATGATTCCCGGCCATAATGGAACGGGCCTTGTTCTCTGCCCCTTATATTTTACACGACACTCAATCACTATAGCACTTCACTTCACTGTCACTGGGTCACGAAGAATTTCCCGTACAGGAAAAGAAATAGATACAATTCGAACAATGAGACGGTGGTAGATACTCGGGACCGCTATCACTACGCGTCTTGATCCTATCACCCCTCAGCTCGCAATCGAGGCAAATAAGCTAATGCGCAGGATTTGTAACAAACTTTTTCAAATGAATTGGATATGCCGTAGAAATCGAATATATTATTCCGTGTTACTTTGCCGTAAATTTCGTGTGTTTACGTGCCTTTTCTCTTTTCATAAAACATTGAAATGAATTAAGAGTACATGGGTGTTATTTTTTTATTGGTATTGAATTAGAAACGTAAATAGCAAACATAATTATATCTATTGTAGTTGCCATTTAAAATCGGGTTTACTATTTAATCACCACTTTCATGCAAACAAGTACTACTAAAGCCGGTTCCCGTGGCGGAGGCAGGGGTTCTGGGTTCGAGTCCCGGGTAAGGCATGGGTATTTGTGTTTGTCCTGATGAAAAGAAACTGAGAAACTGTAAGAATTGAAAATTGTAAAAGTGAGAAAAAGTGTGAATGGTGGGGGATACCTCCGTGTAGGGGGTATTTTCTTTAAAAAGTAAAAAAAAAAAAAGTCAGGGGCCCCGGGTTCGAATCCTGGCCTAGGCATGGATGTTTCTGAGTGTCCATTCATCAATTTTATCTTATCATCACTCACCCACATCTTTGCAAATTAGCCAAAAGTGGCACAAGAAACGAATTAAATAATTCAATCAATCAGTACTACTAAACATGAACCTATGACTACATTTTTCAAATAATTTTATAATGTCATATCACAGACACACACACACACACACACACACATTTTGTTGTAATTTAGGCTGCACAAGTCCAGAAAACTTCACTAGAATTCCTCAAAGCCTCACTTATAAAGATGCCTGTGTAATTATTTTCATTGCATATATTTTTTATTTACTTTTTTGTTTGTTGCTAAGTGTTAAAACAACGTACACAATCGTCCTGAGAGTAAGACGAAGCTACTCGCAAAAGGGAGGTAGCAGTTCTTTACAAATAGAAAGTATTCTACAGGGTGTGGTCAAAAGTCTGGACCGGGCTAAATATCTCATAAACCGGGTTTGTGTGTGATCGGATGTCAGTTGGTATCAATGTTAGTGGGAGGAGGAAACGTTATGACGTGGTTATGGTGGTCGTCCGCCATCTTGGTGGCGGCCATCTTGGATTCAACTTTCTTATTTCAAATGGCAACATGGTCGTTGACATATCAAAAAACATTAGCTTTTCAAGAGGAATCGAATGGCGAAGTACGTTTTTTAGTAAAATCAACGGTGTTGAAGTTATTTGGGAATTTAGGGTATAATGTGTTAGATTTTGGTTATGTGCAATGTGGTTCTGGAGGTGGTTACGAATTGAAGGACAAGATAAAGAGAAGGTAAAAAAAAACACCAATACGTACAAGAAACTCTGAAATCATAAGAGAGAAGCACCACATTAGGATATTACCAGTCACAGGACATGTTCCACATGTCCGCCGTTCTCTTGTATGCACATACGTAAACGTGCAACCCAATTTTCGTGTACCTTACGAAGCACAGCAGGTGTTATTTGTTCACAGGCCTCAATTATTCTCATTTTTAGGTGGGCAACGTTGGTAATTTTGCATTGATACACAATAGCTTTAAGGTGCCCCCAAAGATAGAAATCTAAAGGTGGCAAATCAGGAGACCGTGCAGGCCAATCAACTGATCCACGCCGATCTATCCAGAGTAGTAGGAATGGCAGATTCTAGACCTGTGTTTTGACCTACTTTCTCACCTTAATGGATTTCTCTCGTAAGGCATGAGCAGTGTTGCCAACTCCTCACTCGAAAAATCACCAAGGTTTTTTGTTTTTGGGTATAACCTAACCTACAATGAGAGAAAAATAGACAGAAGAAAAGCTCTGACATCACTTTTTAAGCTATTTTTTATGCTAACTCGTTTTTTGACCTACATTTGAAATGACTTACGATATTTTCCTATAAGGCTGCTTTTTTTACTGTAAGCCCCCCCCCCTCAGTGTAATCTACTACAACCTGCTAATAAATTTTTGCTCTCGGCGTAATCCGTTTTACGCACTAAACTAACCTACAATGAGAGAGAAAAATGGACAGAAGAAAAGCTCTGGCATCAGTTTTTTAAGCTATTTTTTTATCTTCTGCAAATCTTGCTCTTATGCTACTTCGCTTTTTGACCTACATTTGAAATGACTTACGACATTTTCCTATAAGGGCGCCTCTCTTTTACTGTAAGCCCCCCCCCCAGTGTAATCTACTACAACCTGCTAATAGGCTTTTGCTCTCGGCGTAATTTGTTTTACGCACTAAACTAACCTACAATAAAAGAAAATTAGGCAGAAGAAAAGCTCTGGCATCACTTTTTAAGCTATTTTTTTACCTTCTGCAAATTTTGCTAACATCGTTCTTTGACCTACATTTGAAATGACTTACGACATTTTCCTATAAGGCTGTCTCCTTTTACTGTAAGGTCCCTCAGTGTAATCTACCACGATCTTGCACTCTCAGCGTAATCTGCCACAATGTTTTGTTATTAAAACTCTCAGGTGTGATCTTCTACGATGTGTGTGTGTGTGATAATCAAAATTTTATTTTTGTTAAGGAAATCCCTGGCCCCCCAAAAAAGAAAATATCCCGCCAGGAGTGCGTGGTGCCCAACCAAAAAAGTAAAGGTTTTCCCGTACGACCTTCGAACGTAAAATTGATTGACGTGGGGGACAAATCTCTTCGGGGGTGTTTTTCAATTTGTATATTTACCTGTGCATACTATTTATTATTAATTTAACTGTGTTCTGTTTGGCATCTATTTCGAGCAGTTTGCCCGGCGGTAAAGTTTTATTGTTTTTAAATTTTTTGATTTTTTACGCAAGGCCATGATCTTGCGTATGCACGTGGCATTAAGCGTGTCTCGTGAAAAATACACGTGAAGATCAGCTTCCGTACAACCGGCTGGATTTGTAACGCCGCGATAGTAGATAGTAAATATGCCTTTGACCGCAACTCTGATTTCTTGACCAAACGACCACAAAAAGTTGAAAAACTCACTTTCTCTCCCCGTTCCGTGCCTCATTTATTACGCTGACGACGTTTCACGGGTGCAAAAAGGCAGTGATGAGTGAAAGAGGAGCTCTCCTCTTCTCCTCCTCTCCTCTTCTCATCTTCTTATTTTCTCATTTTCTCATTTTCTCATCTTCTCATTTTCTCATCTTCTCATTTTCTCATCTTCTCATCTTCTTATTTTCTCATTTTCTCATCTTCTCATCTTCTCATCTTTTAAGGACCAAATGTTTGTAGATCGTGATCTTCGTAAACCTCTCTTCTCATCCTCTTATTTTCTCATTCTCTTATTCTCTCATTTTCTTATTCTCTCTACCTTTAGAACATTGTCGTCAACATTAGAGATGAAGTTGGAGTGCTGGAATCAAGGGGGGCCAAATGTTTATATATGGTGATCTTCGTAAACTTTTCTCTCGGGGGGGAAAGATGTGGCATATACACACGCGCGCGCGCTCTCATCTTCTCATTTTCTTATTCTCTTATTCTCTTATTTTTGAAAGATGAGTGTATTTTATCGTAATTTTCCAAGTCCGGGACCAAATGTTTATGTATTGCGACCTACGTAAACCTCTCCTCTCATCTTCTCATCTTCTCATTTTGAAAAAATGAGTGCACCTTATCGTAATTTTCCAAGTCCGGAGCCAAATGTTTATATATATCGTGATTTTCGTAAACCTCTCCTCTCATCTTCTTATTTTTGAAAGATGAGTGTATTTTATCGTAATTTTCCAAGTCCGGGACCAAAAATGTTTATGTATTGCGACCTACGTAAACCTCTCTCTCGGGGAGGGAACAATGTGCCACACACATACGTGCGCGCGCTTATATATTGTAACACAAACAAACAAACAAAATAATAATTGTTGTTTTTAGGATGCCTGGCCCCTATAACCTCGCCAGGGTGCGTGGTGCCCAACCAAAAATGTAAAAGTTTTCTAATGGCTGCGGTTATAGATTACCGCACCTCTGTAGAGTTTCACGTGTTTTTTTTTTTCCCCCAAACTTCCATGAAACCCTGCAGAGGACCTCCGTAATGCATGCAACGTGTACTAACGACTCTAGTATTATTTGATGTTGTGATATTTTTTGGATATAGAGTTTTATTATAAGATAGATAAAAATGATTATGTTTATTATAATATTTTCTTGATGAAGATGGAGAATGTATGTGTGTGTGTTACAAATAAAGTTGCATGCTTATTTTCTAGTGTGTGTGTATATGTTTTTGATGTTTCGACAGCATCTGAAACGATAAAAAAGAAATTTTATTGTTAATTTTCACGTGTAAAAACAACAACAAATTTTTTTTGTGCAAATTTTCTGATTGTCTCGTGCTATAGTGCAAAAAGATATTGTAGCTGATAGCTAATGAAATTGAGATTTGTAACTGATCTGAACTAGTGAAATTCGTATTGTGCCATTGTAACTGATTGTGCTAGTGCAGAAAATTTCTTATTGTGCAAGAAAAGATGTTAAAAAAACTTGTTAAAACTGCTCTGTGACCCTCTCATTCTTCACGTCGTAGGCGAAGGACTTCTCTGCAATCAGGATGACACTGCATAGGGTATCCTCGGGCAAGGCATCGTGGAACTCGCAGACGACCTTGATGTTGGTTCGATCGTTGACCACCACCTGCTTTCTCTTAGATGTGTTGATGACGGTCATGGGTCTCCGTGCTTTGAATTCGCTGGGCGTGTAGTACATGTCCACACTTCCCTCGGTCACGCGTTTGTAAGCCGAAAACGCTTCGTAAAGTTTGAGGTAATCGTTTTTGGTCACGTCGAGATTGTAATTCTCGCGCGGGAACACTTCATTGCGTCCATTCTTCAGATAAACGTTCTTGATCTTGCAGTCGTCGAATTTGCTGGAATCTTTTTCCTGATTTTTGTCCCTCCCGGTCTGAAAGAGCACTACGACGAAATCTGGCATGTCGAACTGTATGTTGTTGAACTGCGTTGTCACGTCGAATTCCATGTGACTTCCGGACGCCATTTTTTGCACGCACTGGTAACCGTGAAAGTGAATCGGCACCTGCGGACTTTTCAAGATCTCCGCTTTGTACTTGAGGGCGTAGTTCGTTTCGTATTCCACCACCGGCATTCTCAATTCCATGCTTCGGATGACACATTTTGCTGCTTCGGGTAAAGTGTTGGCTATCGGCGTGGTGCCGTCCGGACCCAAAGTAGCGTATCGCATCAGTGCGTCGTTGTCGTTGGCCGCTCTTCGAAACGTAACGCGCAGTCCTCCCTTCCACATGATCTCCTTGTAGTCCGAGAAGAAACCTGGAAGCAGACGCATGGGAAAGAGCACCGTGTGACTTCTCGTCGATATTTTGGTCCCGGCTTCGAATCCTCCTGCTTGATAGTATGCGGCGTCTGTTTTGGATAATTTCAATGTTCCCACTGCCGTCGACGTGATGCCTGGATAATCTATTCTGTCAATGACGGTGTTGTGTTTCCTCACCTCCACCTGCGAGAACAGGTGAGGCACGAAGTTGTCTACGAGTATCAAGTTTGCTGCTGCGGGAAACGTGTCTCCGCTTTCTTTCTTCACCACGTCGAATTGAAGGTAGAGGTCCGCTCTGTGAGGATGAATGAACCCATCGCCTACGTCAACGTCGTATTCGATCTCCCTGTTCGCCTCGTTGAGATTGGCGAACGTGCGACGGTTGGGAGGGAAAGATTGCAATTCGTAACTTTCGATTTGCTCCATTTTACATGTATGGTTATTTATTATACGTTGATCTCCACGATGGCAGTAGTTGTTGCACCTGCGAAATCTACCACGTCTCCTTTCTCGTTCGTCACCACCAACTCTATGTCGTCTATGCGGTTGCGACATACTGGAAAATAGATCGGCGAAGAGGGCGTGTAGATGATCGGTTCCATGAACTCGGAACTTGGTTTGAAAGTGGCTATGATTCCCGTCTGCTTGTGACTTCCTAATAATCCGTCCGAGGATTTCGTGATCATACCTTCTGCCACGTTGCAGTGTACGTTCAGAGTTTCTATGGCCAAAAATTTAGGAATGTTTGTTGCCACATGCTTGATGCCAGCTTCGAGTTTTGTGTTGTTCTCGAAACCTAAAAGTTCTCCTATGGTGCCCAGGTCCACGGTCTCCGTCGCCGACAGGATTTCCACTCTGTGCGTGACCGAATTTTGAGAAAAGTACGTGCCTTTGGGTAACTGAGCTTGCAAAGTGGAAAGATTGTATTGTCCTGGCGTGACGACGATGTGTTCGCTTCCGACGCTAATTTTGTTGTTGTGCTGCGTAACATTAGGTATGAGGTACATGCTGTAGAATGCACGCAGAGCCACGGATTTAGGATAGACAATGTCGTCGTGCAACGTGAGTTTCAAGATTGAAGATTCGCTCGTGAGATGAAACACGCCCATCCTAGTGATGCTGTTTCAGGTTCCACAGTACTTTCTGGAAATCCTCGATCGTAGGGTTATTTATTTTAGAGAGAAAGGCGAGCACGGAGAGGCAGAGATGACCGCAGTTCACGTCTCCGAAATCTTGAATGCGTTCGTCGTTGTAGTATATGGAGGTTTTGCTTGTTTTCAGATAATAAACTAAATTTGTAGGTGGAACACCTCCAAAAGAATCGAAAACGAATGCTTTATCATTATCGTTTTTGTGGTAACATATCCAATGCGTGCCTGGATTTTCTTGACCGTCCAAGTTGACTACTCCGCATTCTTTTTTTTTCACGGTTGAAGGTAACGAGTCGGACATGAAAACTCCTCTGAAGTGTTTGATTTGTAACGGTTCGATCAGAGATTCAATGTCTCGGTTGGTGAGTGCTTCTGTTTCTTTTTTTTATATTTCTTCAAAGCATCGAGGTTGCTTTTTTGTTTTTTGGTTATACCTTTCCCCTTCTTCTCCATTGCCAGGTTGTGACGTTTCTGTTCTTCCAATTCCGCCTTGTTCTTCTTCGAGTCGATGACGGTTTTCGCAATGGCGGCACTTCCGCCGGCCAAACTTCCAACGGCCCCCAATGCTGCCAGGATGGCCGGGATGCTGAATATGAAACCTCCGATCTTTTGCTGTTTCCGCGAACGCTGCAACCTTTTCAATTGAGGTGTGCTGAGCAGCAATTTCATTCCATGTCCTTTCGACAAGCAAGAACGTTTCTTCTCGCGTTGTTTCTTGGTGAGTAACCCATCGATGGTACCTAGATTTTTTAGATTCGAATATGGTATCTGGTACACAACACCCTTGGGCTTCATGTTGATGCTCTATGTGTTATTTTCACGGTATGTTATTTATATATATTCTGAGATTTTTTTTTGTGTAGTTTTTTTACGGTATGTTATTTATATATAAATATTCTGAGATTTTTTTTCACGGCCCCGCAGTTGCTACACAAATTCTATTACGTGCTTTGTTTTCTTGCCAAAAAGTTCTTTTGTCCCCTTGTACACGATTCGAGTTTTGTTCTCGATTAAAATAGATAGCTTCTCATCCGATAACATGTTAGCGTATCGATCTGGTAAAAATAGACTGTATTGTGCGTTGAGCAACAGGCGTACCTTAGGACCATACTGGGTAGAAACGATTGAACCGGAAGTTATCGTGTAAGATTTGTCGACTTCCAATTCCCGAATTTTTACATACTCAAATGACAAATTTAGCATTTGTTTTAATGCTTGGAGCTCACTTATTTTTTCAGTCGTCATATCAAAAAATTTCAGAGTGTTAGAGAGAAATTTAATTGTTTTTCACGATGTGTGTTATTTATATATACCGAAGATTATTTTTTTTCACGATGTGTGTTATTTATATATCAAGTTTTTTTTTTTTTGACACGTATATATATTATTATTTTTAACAGAGGAAGAAAGTCCGTGCTTCGGAAAACGCGATGATGTGCGTAATGATATCTTCCGTCTCCTGCATAGACTTGTACCAATCATCAGTATACCGTCTTCTTCCCTGCCTTGCCTCGTACAGTTCGTCCGACCTATCGTTTAATTTCTGCCTTGCAGCCAAAAGCAGAATGTTGAGATCACCGCACCTCAGGCCACTGATCTCCTGAAGAAGGTCCTTGAGAACCATTTCACAAGGGATGCAAAATTCCGGCGTCGTTCTTGCTATGATTACAAGTTTATTAACATCTCCGTTAACTACCTTTTTGAATATTTTAGATAGTAGTTCGTGCGGCAAATCAGTTATGCAAGCCATGTTGTTTTTTTTACTGGGTGTTATTTATATACCCCACCCCAATTTTTGTTTCGTGTTCATGGCGATGGTGGTACCCAGTGCGGCGACCCGTTCACCCAGCGATGCGTCTCTGCTGACGAATCTTTCGAAAGCTGCGTGCTCTAACTTTCTGTCTGCTTCGTGACGTGCATCCAGATCCATCTGTGTGGTGTTGTAAGCAATGTCGTGATCTTTGCATGCGGCGTCCAACGGATTCACACCCTTGTCTCCTCTCTCCAATCTTTTCTCGAGTTTGGTACCCGGTCCGCAGTACTGGTAGCCTGGTAAATGCATCTCGAAAGGTAACTTGTTGATGATGTCGTTCACAAGCCCCTTTCCTTCGGCCACGTTCCAAAATTTAGGAGGCAGCGTGTTGATGATTTTGATGAGGTAACCTATGCCCTTGTCGTCGTTCACGATGAAGTTGGAAAGTTTCGTGCTGATCATGTCCACGATGCCAACCTTCTCGTTGTAGAAATTACGGTTGCCTGCATTCTCCTCGCCGGCTATCACCAACAATCGGTCCACGAGTTTCCTAACGTCGTCCACCCAAACGAATTCTTTGGGTAACGTGTTGTAGCGTTTGACGCCGCTGCCTGTTTTGACCTGGTTCCAAATCGGTTTGATGAGATTCCTGTACTTCTCGCCGCTGCTTGATTTCACCCTATTCTGCGAGGCGTCGTTGTTTTGGTACAAGGCATCCGTCATGATCAGAATTTCCTTGTAACTCTGGTAATCTTCGTCGGTATAATCTTTCGGCTGCTTTTTGGCAACAAGTTCCCACAGTCCCACCGTACCCGGATACCTGTTCCAACTATCCTTGTCGCCTAAATTGACTTTAATGTCGTTGCCTTCGAAGGTTACCTTCGATTTCCCAATCTTCCACACCACACCGCCACCTTCGCTGGTTTCCATGCTGGGATACAATCCGAACACTTCATCCTTGTCGAATTTCCCTGTACTCAGGTAGTCTCGTGCCAAAGGTCCCAACTCGATTTTATCCGAAGACGACGACGTGCTGCCTATGGCTCGACGTCGTGCCGGTGCATCCTTCAGTTCGAACGGCGTCGAAGGAATGCTTGAAATGGGCGTGGGTACGGCATAACTTTTAGCTGCGAGTGGTACGAGTTCATTAATCAAATTTTTATTTTGTTCCGTGACACTTTTAATTTCTTTACCTAGACCGCTGATGGCATCGATCACAGGTTGATCCTGACGTTTCTTCTCTTCGTAGAATCCGCGATTCTCGGATTTCCAACCTTTGAAGCGTTTCGCGAGGTAATCGCGAAGCTTGAGATTTTCGTCTTCAATTTTTCGTTTCCTCATGACGTTATTTATATACGTCGTTTCTCACAACGTTGCAACGTTTAGAAAGTCGTTGATTTTGTTTCTGTATTTTCCGTCGTTGGGTTTCCTCGTCATGTCGATCGTCACGAATCCGAAATCGTCACCGTTCCAGCAAGAAGAGCAGCCTTCCGAAAATTGATTGTAGTTCATGTCCCCGCCTACGTAGTCATCGTACGCATGCTTGAGGTTGGTGTGATCTTGACGAAACAAACATATGAAATTAGCATTGTCGCGTACTAACTGTTTTGGAATTTTGGAAAACGTTTGAGCTAGGTAGAAGCAATCCATTCCTTTGTGACGACCTTGCGTGAAAAAGTTGCGAATTTCATTTTGATTTTCCAGGATGGCGTCGTCGAACACAACAACTGAATTTTCACGACAATCGTCAAGTGGTTTTATTTCCGAGGCGAACGTTGCAATGTCCAGACCATCGTACAGTTTCATCAGTTGCTGGTATTTGGATTGCTCCAAACTTTTCGAGAACACGTACAGGTGCCTGTTCTTCCAATCTAACCAATTCGGTGCGAGGAGAAAATTGTCCACGAGCAGTGTTGTTTTCCCACACCCCGAAGGACCTACGATCAGACAGCGGATGCTGTCGGGAAGCAATTCACCGTTCTTTTTCTTCGTTTGACTTTCCGAATTAGGTAAACGTTTCACAACATTCCACGTACTCATAGAATCACTTCGTTTGAATCGATCCAACTTGTTTCCGGAAGTCCCAGCCATTTCACCAAAAGTTTGTTGCCTCTCTTGCGCAAAACTTTTTCAATAAGGTACGTGTCGGGGTATTTAGTTTTAGAGAGTTCCTCTTCATAGAAGCGCCCCAATAAAATTTCACCGCCACTGTCCTTTATTATATACGTGTGACGGTTCCCGCGTAGAACTCGAACCACGGTAAAAAGTTCGGTGCTCCAGTTTCGTGTGAAACCCCTGTCGAACGTTCGCTTCAATTTACTGACCCTCACCTGTTCTCCAATTTTGTATTTAGCTTTTTTTGTCGTGGGTGTGTACTTTGGACAGTAAACGCTAGAAATTAAACGTTGCTCGTCAGACCTGGTAACGTCAGCTGGCTTCATGCCTATCGTTGCGTGCCGTGTGTGATTATAGTCGTTAACAAGTTCCGGAAGAATAGTGACCCACTTGTAGCTTCCCTGAAGCGTGAAGCGTGACCACATGCGCGATTTCAGAGTGCGATTGAATCTTTCCACGATGCTGGCCTTGACGTCACTGAAGGTCGAGTAATGTTGAACGTTGTGTTTCCGAATAAACTTTTGGAATACGGCATTGTAAAATTCCTTCCCTTTGTCCGTGTGCAGAAACCGTGGTTGTCTACCGCCGCTTTCGCGAAAAATTGTCTTGAATGCTTCCGTGACACACGTTCCTGTTTTTGCCTTCAAAGGTAGAGCCCATGCAAATTTCGAAAACGTGTCTATGACGGTGAGGAGGTACTTGTTGCCCTTGTTCAATTTATGTACGTTTTTTAACTTGCCGCTACTCATCTCCACGAGGTCACTTTCCCAGAGGTCGTCGATTCTCTTGGTTACCACAGCCAAACGTTTGTAGTTGCGGCGCGCAGGTTTATGCAATTCTTGGACGATAGCTTGCCTAGACATTTTTATTATTTTTAGAGATTACGTTTGAAGAGAAGCACAAGCGTGATGGGATTCAAAGAGGGTGGTACTTCGCTCGTGTTTTGAATGATCAGCTTATCGCCGGCACTCACGTCGAAAACGGTGAGATCTTCGTCTTCGTGTATTTCATATATGTTGCGCGTTTCGTTCCAACGTGCCAGAGGAATATTTCCTGCTTTCTGGACACCACGATTCGATATCAAAGTCATGGTGGGAACGCTAGCTTTTCTGCCGTGAGACCAGTACGAAAATTCGTTTATCTGAATCGTACCATCGAGGAGAAACTTGTAGTACGGATGATAAGGATGCAACATGTACAGTTTGTTACCTTCGACGAACGTGGAGATTCTCTGTTGATTGGGTACGCTGTTGATTTCGATGGCTTGCAGAGAATGCAGTTTAGCGAATTTAGTATCGATGCTAACGAGGTTGCTGTGAAGCTGACCCAGTGTATTTTGTACGGGCACCAAATGCTCGACTATGGTATCCGTTACGGTAGAAAATGACGGTTTGATTTTCACTTCCACGTTCAACTGCTTGTAGCTTTCGTTGAGTTCTTGCAACTTGGCACCGAAAGAGGCCAGTGTTGATTCCTGCGTTGATTCCAGCACTCCAACTTGATCTCTGATGTTGACCACAATGTTCTGAAGGTTCTCGACTTGATTCAATTTCGAGCTCTTCTCGGTAAGATCGTTCACGATGTTTCGCATCTCTGTAAACTGCGTGTGAAGGTCGGCGACGCTCTGCGAAGTGGGTAGCGTCGACACCAGCGAAGCAAGTTCGTCTCGAATCTGTTCCACATTCGTCGTTTCCGTTTCCAGTCGTTTCAGCATACGTGATATGTTCCTTTTCAAAGCGTGTAATTCTTTGGAGGTAGGGAGATTGGCCACTTTACTCTCGAGATCGCTCAACGAACTTTTGATGTCACTCGAATCGGATAGTGCCGTCACCGCCGTTTTCAATTTTTCCAAATCTTCGCTCGAAGGCACGCTCGTTCGTAACGATTCCAAGTCACCCTGTATGTTGTCCAGTACGTGATGAAAATGAGGAAGATTGGATTCGACGTTCAAATTTTCCAAATATTGGATCTTCTGCTGAACTGTGCTTAACGTGTCCTGAATACTCGTCAACACACTTGCTTCAGCGTGAATATTTTTAATTTCTTCGTTGATCAACTCCAGAGACGCCTGAAGCGTAGCGATGGTGGTTTGAATGTGTTCGAAATCTTGATAAGCCTCCAGTTGAATTTTTATGTTCGCGACGCTTTTACCGATGACCTGCAGTTCGTCCGACGATGGTAGGTTCGTCATTGTATCTTCCAAAGTCTGCAACTTGGATTTAATTTCTTCCAACGTGCTGGTGAATTCTTCTTGTAATTTGGAAACGACGACATGCAAGCGTTCTGCGTCTATATCGTTCACCACAGTTTGAAGTTCAGAGAAATTCTTTTCTATTGCGGAAGTTCGTTCTTCGATTTCGAGTTTCAATTTTTCCAAATCTTCATTTTTCGATTGAAATTGTTGTAATTTGGCCAAATCATTTTGAAGCGAATCCACGTTCAACTGTATATTTTGAACGCTGTCGTAAGAAGGTACGTCGACATAATTTTTTATCAGCGTTTTCAGTTCGGAATCGATTTTCAGAATAGGGTCGAGACATTGCGTTTGGAGCGTAGCGATTTCCGACTCTAAACTTTTGTTTAAGGTTTCCTGCAAAGCGATCAAATCAGTCCTCAACTTCTTAACTCGAATGTCCAACATGAGAATCTCTTCTGCATGGTCCACACGCTTGGTGTTGCCGAAAATGTCGTTAGGCATTTTTGGTTAACGGTTATTTATAATAGGATAGACGATTCGTAATTCTACGAAGAGAGGAATAAGTTTGTCGTAGTCTCCGAGGAGTTCCACGTAAAGATAATCTCCTGCAGACACATCGTACGTAATGTTAGAAAGTATCTTGTCGTGCTTCATTCGAAAAATGTTCTTGCCGGTAGAAATTTTGATTTCGCCTGTGTTCTCCGGATTTATGGTGATTTGAAGTTTCCCGTCGATCGGAATTTCATAGAAATGTAAATTGTTATTAAAAACATAAAACATCTTGCCCACATCGTTATTTATTTCCGTCCATATACTATTAAGATGTACAATTAGTAGACCATTGAGTTTAGATAACACGGAAGGTAAAAGGTTATTAGAATTTGGTGAAGGAGTGTCCATCTTGCTTTCTTTGCGAAAACCAAAGAGATTCATTGTCCTTGTTATTTAACACGTTGTGCATTTGCTATTCTTCAAAAACCAGACGGAGGAAAAGAATGAAGGAGGGAGCCCTCGGGCAATGAAAAGTTGCAACCTGTTATTATGCTGTTAAGCCCGCTCCAAAACGAGGCTCATTAAATTCAACTCTTATTTTTTATCGCCCGAGGGCTCCCTCCTTCATTCTTTTCCTCCGTATGCTATTCTTCTTCAAAAACACAGCGGACTTCATGGCTATGGGGTTACGGTTAACACACGTCACATTTATCGCTTGTATTGTAGTGCCCCCACTCTCGCGTGTGGATTTGACAATCGAGAACACGTAACTTGTTGTCCGTTGCATCCAATGCTACTTTGGTTACGCGCGTCGTGTACAAATCATGCAATTTACTTGCAATGCGATGATCGGTGCTGAGTTGCCTTTTACCATGAAAAAGGCATTCCTTGTAGTCCTGCATGCTAAATTTGCTGGTACTTATTTTTCCCACCCCCTTCGCTTTCTTGATCTCTTTTTCTTCTGTAATCTTTACACAGTACATTTTGGCACGAAGCCCCGCAAATTCGCTGATGTACTCCCCGCCAACTTCATCTTTGTATTTTCCAATCGTCATTTTGTTTTCTGTCGAATGTAAGTGATGGCCTGATGGTAAGTTGCTAAAATCAAACAGATGCTTCATCTTAGTCAGATCATGTTCGAGGCTTGGTGTTTGGATTAGAAAAATGAAGCTATCCGTGTCAATGTAACATATTTGGATGTTATCTCTATAAAAGGGTTGAAACTGATCGTAGTACGATTGGTACATGTGCAATTTTGATAGTTCAAGGACAGTAGCACCTATGGCAATCGGCTTGTTGAGCATCACTTGCTTCTTGTTCCTCTCAACGAATACTAGATTCTCGTCGAAAATAGTGAAGTTTTTGAAGTAGGGGGACGCGACGATCTTTTCAAATTTCTTTTCGTCCGTGACCAACGTTGCGTCGATGTAATTACGCACGTTCTCCATCGTCTTGCCGTAGATGGCGTTATTGAACAGTTTGTACAGATCCTTGTCTGCAGGCGATGTCGATTGCGCTCTGCGTCGCGTGTTCTCGGCTATGTACGGTTCCAGCCACTTGCTCTGTCGGAACTTCAATCCTCTATGAACTTTCTTCAACTGCAAGCCGTGACTTATGTAAAATTGGAGGAGTCGGTAGTGCAGAACGTAATTCCGCTTGTTCTCCATGCTTAGTATGAGTTTTGGCTCCGATCCTCCAGGTGGCTTCTCCTTGGAGGGGGCCAGGGCCAATCCATGATGTTTCTCGTGAAGTGTTTCGGGATAATCGAGATCCACTTCCAAGAAACAGCCCCATTCATTATCTTCGCTCCAGTTGAGAAAATCCTCGCAGGAGAGTTCCTCTTCGGTCATCCACGCGTAGTCGCTGATGGGAAGACACTGGGACATGGAGTGGCCGTACAGGTTGTTGACATCCCAGTAGACAATATAGGTGTTGGGCTTCGATGCATCGTAACCAGGCGTATGAGAATTGTTTGCCTGAGCATGGCGTCGGGGACATTGGACGATGCCACCGCGTATCGCACTCTCCATGAAAGCATACTGTTCCTTCTCTGCGATGAGTCCCAGTTCCACCTTGGTGTATTTCATCATCGATTCCCAAGTCAATCCCGGCGTGGTGAAGAAATACGCAGGATCCAACTTGTATATCGTGATGCATCTCTTACGAAACGATTCGAAAATATCCATCAGAAGTGTCACGTCCAATTTCAGATAAAGATCGTGATAATCGCGAAAAGTTTGGCAATTGAATGCCGTCCATACACTACGAGCGTGTTCGTAGTCCTCTTCGGAACAGACGTCCTCCGTGAGAGAAGAATAAAATACCTCCCGGGGTGGAAGTTCCGTCTCGTCAAATTTGTCGAAATTGTTGACGTACTCGTAGGGGTAGACGCCCTTGCGACGCAACAGATTCAAATTCTCATCTCTCCCCGAAAAACATTTTTGCTTGGTGGCCACAAGATCTTCGTCGCCAAGTTGAGATGCAAGGCTTGCGAGGCTGGAGGACAGGAAATTGTAAGAGTCCAGGATTCGCACTTCCACACTTTTTCCTTCTTCGAGAGGGATCCACACTCTCACCGCGATGTACTTCTCGCTCGTTCTCGGAATGATGCTGATTCGAGAAGTTATGTTGTGGAGCTCTTTGACGAAGAGATGCGTGTCGTACTTCTCCGTGTAGTGCAGAAACACGGCAACAAAATGCGACTCCTTAATCTTGAGATTGCATGAATTACAGATGGTGCTTAGAAATAATCCATTCTGGTGGTTATGGTGGACAACCTTGTAATTTTCGGCGGTGAAAGTCTGGTTACACTCCTCGCATCTTGTCGCCGCGTCATGTCTCTGTTGTTGTTCTGTTGTGAGAGCAGGTGGAGAAACGTAAGAGCCTTTCAGGCCGGGTGCAAGTCCTCTCGCGCATTCCGCTATCTTCTCAACAAAATGTTTTGCCGCATCGGGTCCGCAATACAAGATGACATCATTCAATTTTTCTCCGTAGATGGAGAAACTGCAAGGCTCGTGGTGAAAAATTTGGGTCGTGCTTGAGGTAGAGGGATCAGGGTTGCAAGACGTCATGGGAACTTGGAAGCTTTCAAAGTCGGCATAAAGGACGACGGGATGGTGGAGAAGAGCCTGGTGTTTCTGAAATTTCATCTTGGTTCCGGGTTCCGGCATGACATCTTCAGGTTCTGCATTCACAGAGCCAAAACACTTGTGCTGTTCTTTCATCTTCTTTCCCTCGCGAAAAATTCTCAAACATCGATCGCAAATTTCGATCTTATCGTGATCCTTGGTGATCTGTCTTCCTACTAATCGTGAGAAATTCCGAATTAAACTGTAACGGCCATCTACAAGCAAGAGTCGAATTACATTATTCTGGGTTCTAGCAGGTCTTAAGACACGAATATTGCCGGAATCGTCAACCCCAAACACAGAAATATCGATATCTTCTCCTTTTTCCTCTCTATAGTTTTTTAAAAATTGATTGATCTTATTCAGGGGCACAGGATAGGAAATTCCTCTCATCATATTCTCGTATCTTCCCTCGTATCCTCTGTAATTGGACAGGCGTTGGGGGTCATTATTATTTGCTGGGTGTAATGCGGCGATGACAGACCATAGGAAACTCTTCTGATCATTACTTTGTATGTTCAACACTGCATTTTGTTTTTTTTGTTTTTTTGTTTTTTTTTGAGCGCTGCGTAATGGTTTGAAATTGCAGACTCGAAGTTCTAACATGTGGTTGTGACCGCAAAGACTCCACCCACTTCCTCTACCTTCAAACTCTTCTTGTTTTTGTGTCAAGTGCTCAAATAGCCGTGTCACTATCTCGTCAAGATTCTCGTTATTGTCATCGTGTAAGCTTTCACACCCTACGTAAAAGCTAAAAGTACTTGACTCGGACGAGACAACTTTCTCATACAGCAAGGTCAAGACAAGATGAATTTTAATTGCAACATTGACGAGGCAATCACGTAATTTATCGACTACCAGAGATTTCACGTTGTCGAGGAAGATGCTCGAGTCATACTTTTCATCGCTTCCAGATTTATAGGTCATGATGCGTGCACTTTTATTCAAAGCACCGCCTTCATGCCCATCAGTGCGAGATTTCTTTGCCGGCGAGACTACAACATCATGATCCGGTCGACGACATTTTTTCAAATGCCTGGCAATATTACGTTTAGAAATTAATATTCCGCAGTTGCGACATGCCACTTTAACGCAAAGACCGGAGGGACCTGGTTGCGGTTCCATTTTTTCTCTCTGTTATTTATATATATACAGAGAAATTTTTTTGGGAGGGGTTGTGGTGGTGGTAGTGGAAAGCACACTGAAACAGAAGGAAAAAAAAGTTGAAAAATACTCGACATTTTTTCCTTCCACATATATATCAGACGCGAACAGTATGTATGTATGTATGTGTGTGTGCACTGTTGTAGGAGGTTAAAAATATGGGACATGTAAGTGTGTGTCAATTTTTTATGGCTCCTCTGAATATGTGTGTGTCAGACGCAAAACAAAAATATTAATATATCATGAAAAAATAAAAACTTACCTTTCAAGAGAGATAGAGAGAAACTTCAAAATAAAAACTTGTAGCTCACTAAAACTTCCACGATGATGTATACTGCCAGATAAACAATTAAGAATACTGAACTGCCACGATTGACGTTCACCTTTCAAGAGAGATAGAGAGACTTCAAAATAAAACTTGTAGCTCACTAAAACTTCCACGATGATATATGATATATGTATACTGCCAGACAAACAAATTAAAAAATACTGAACTGCCACGATTGACGTTCACTATGATAATAATGTACAAAAGAAGAAACTGGTACGTTATATAGGAACCCCTTTTTTTCTCCTTCTCTCCTTCCTACTCCACGCAACTCTCTTTGGTGAAAACACAATGAGCGCTATAGTCAATATTCTAGCAAATAAAACCCTTGTTGGCTGATTCATTTATTCATGCTATATTTTTTTCAACAAAAGATTTTATGATGCACACAATATCCTGTGGGGACAAATAACAATAAACGGGACGTTGATAGTTCCACCCATGTATGTATTGTCGATCATTTCCCGTCGGCCTCTATTCCACGCCCCGTCAGGGTGTGGTGTGTGAAACAAACGATTCCCAGTATAAAACTCAAAAAGCGAAAGTTGCTGCTGTGTTTGCTTCCGTCATATTCCCCTCTGATTCTATTGTTATCGGGGATGTGATGGATTCTTCATTCAGAACCGTGGGAAAGCTGAAAAAAAAATAGAATCTCTTCGGGCGAAAGAGGATGCAAGGTGAATGGGTTCGGGGAGGGGTTGCTGTGGATAGTTTGGTCCGTGATGAAAATGTTACATTGGGCGACGAAACACAATTGCTCCACAGTGGGACAGGAAAAATTCTACCGAGCGTCGCTATCCACGCGAACATTAGAAATTGCCTGAATGCCTTGGGGAGCTTGGCATAGGATTATCGATTTTTGTTTTTAGAGAATAATTTATGTAAGATTCTAGCATCGAGAATAAACAATATTGATTAAATTTTTGACAACATTCACAGTACAAATCTAAACTCGTGATGATTTCGTCGCCACCATGCACCCCCGGCGAGGTTATATAGGGGCCAGGGATCCTAAAAAAACAACAATTATTATTTTGTTTGCTTGCGCCACAATACGGAAAATAATAAGAGGCATACGCACGCGCGCACGTATGTGTGTGGCACATTGTTCCCTCCCCGAGAGAGAGGTTTACGTAGGTCGCAATACATAAACATTTTTGGTCCCGGACTTGGAAAATTACGATAAAATACACTCATCTTTCAAAAATAAGAAGATGAGAGGAGAGGTTTACGAAAATCACGATATATATAAACATTTGGCTCCGGACTTGGAAAATTACGATAAGGTGCACTCATTTTTTCAAAATGAGAAGATGAGAAGATGAGAGGAGAGGTTTACGTAGGTCGCAATACATAAACATTTGGTCCCGGACTTGGAAAATTACGATAAAATACACTCATCTTTCAAAAATAAGAGAATAAGAGAATAAGAAAATGAGAAGATGAGAGCGCGCGCGCGTGTGTATATGCCACATCTTTCCCCCCCGAGAGAAAAGTTTACGAAGATCACCATATATAAACATTTGGCCCCCCTTGATTCCAGCACTCCAACTTCATCTCTAATGTTGACGACAATGTTCTAAAGGTAGAGAGAATAAGAAAATGAGAGAATAAGAGAATGAGAAAATAAGAGGATGAGAAGAGAGGTTTACGAAGATCACGATCTACAAACATTTGGTCCTTAAAAGATGAGAAGATGAGAAGATGAGAAAATGAGAAAATAAGAAGATGAGAAGATGAGAAAATGAGAAGATGAGAAAATGAGAAGATGAGAAAATGAGAAAATGAGAAAATAAGAAGATGAGAAGAGGAGAGGAGGAGAAGAGGAGAGCTCCTCTTTCACTCATCACTGCCTTTTTGCACCCGTGAAACGTCGTCAGCGTAATAAATGAGGCACGGAACGGGGAGAGAAAGTGAGTTTTTCAACTTTTTGTGGTCGTTTGGTCAAGAAATCAGAGTTGCGGTCAAAGGCATATTTACTATCTACTCGCGATAAACATTAACTTCCGTACCGGGCAGAACGCCTGTTCCGGCGGCGTGGAATTCGCGCCACCCCCCAAGTTCACGTTGAAAGGGGAGAGGCCGGCTGCGACCATGACGCTCGGGTAGAGTGACAGTAAGGCTAATCGAAACTGGACCTACAGTCACCAAAAAAAAATCGGCAAGGGGGGAGATTTTTCGATAACTCTTTTACTGTTTCCAACGTACTTAGGTTTTTTGATAGACGACAACGACGGAGTCATCAATGAGTAAACATCTGTGAACTCGGTGAACAAGTCAATTTTTTTTTCAATACGTCAATATTTTTTTTCTTATTTCTTAGTGAATGGGTTATGGATGACTTGCAACGACGAAGGCCTTCTAGCAACACGTACTTAGCTTATGCCTCTTCCACTGAATACTCAACACAAGAGGGCTGTGTTAAATATACAGAACAGCGATAACAAGTGTTTTTTTGGTGTATATTGGCTGCACTGCATTCTGTTTATTGCAAAAATAATCCACAGTGGGTTGGATATTACAAACAATACGAGTCCGAGTTTTGAAAGTGTAATGTCTGGCATCGAATACCCGGTGACTATTTCTGATACATTAAAATTTGAAATATGAGCACGAGATGCAGAAGGAAAACGCTTAATCATCAACGTGTATTCCTATACGTTGGATAAACATGTCGTGCATCCCGTCAGGATAAGCGATGTCGACGATGATGATGCTCGTGTGATTAATCTTCTTCTAATTTCAAACGACAGTGTTCACCATTACTGTCTCAGGAATGTTATGCTTTTTTTTCTCTATAAAAAAAGAGATTTGTGTTGATTGTTTGGTTAAAAAGAATTTCCTAATTATTTGTTTTTTGTCACAAGAATTGTTTGAATTTCAAACATTCCTAAGTGTTTGCTTAAAGATTGATGCATTAACCTGTTAAGAATGTCATATTAATAATACCGGCTCGGAAATGTTATGTCCTCTTCCTCTATAGAAGGTCATATAAATGTGCTAATTGGTTGGTTAGGGGGGGATTTTTTGATTAGTAAATTGAGGTTATAAATACGTACGTATAAAGGTTTTGCTAATATGGAATGCTAAAGCTTAGTACTTGGCTTTCTCAGAGATTCGAATTCTATTAGGTTAAACAGCATAGAAATTTCACAGCAAGAATTGGCGTATACAATGTATATATTTTGAGAGGGGGGTTATAGCTTTTTATGCTGTACGAATACTGGAAGCTTGACAGTGACAACCAACAGAGTAGGTAAACCTACATCCAGGAACTGGCAACACTAGTTTCTGACAGTGAATTTGAAATAAAATATTAAACAAAATACATGAGTAAGCACTGTGATTACAAATAGTACCAGTGTTATGCCCTCCCAACTCCAACTGGGCAACTGGGGAAAATAATTGTACAACAACTTGTACCTAATTGTACAACATATACACAGACATAAAAGAGAGAGCCTTCCCGTAACTTACTTCATGTACAATTTATATGATTTTACAACTGTGAAAAGAAAACATATATGTTCTATATGCACACATTTATTCTTATTTTTCGAAGTTGAATGAAAGCACATGTTTTTACGTTCTCGTAATACTAATCTTGCTCCACTGATTTTAAATTGCTTCCATCCGCTTTTTTTTTCTGTGTTATTTCCGCATGCACGCAATATTCGCTTTCAATAGACAGCAGGAGTGTTAGTATGGCAGGCTCCGAGTTTACAATTTATTAAATTAAACAATAATTTATGTAAGAATATACTTGTACTTAACGAACACAAAATAATAAAAGCACATGTGAATGTTTGCGTGTGTTCATGTTATATGACGACTGAGTAAAAAAATAATGTTGACTCCCCGAAAGATAAAGTACTCCACGTCACCAAAAAAAATATCTCCTCTTGTCGATAAGTTGTCACGTTGTAATCAAAGGGTCCCGGGTTCGATACCTACTGGATTCCGATTCTATTTTAAACTGTATGCCCAGTCCTCCAATTAATCTATCTGTGCATAGAGTAAACTTAAAAAGTCGGTTAATTATTGTTGCGATTAAGGATTAAAAAAAAAAAGAGGGGTGGGTGAAGTCAGATTCAAAAAGAATGCCACGTGATTATTTTGATTCAATAGCTTCGTCTAGTTTTGCTGCATTTTTTGACTGCACTCACGCGTTTAGTTGGTTACACGGTGCAACCTACCTTGTTGATTTTGGGTGTCATGTAGTGTATTTGGTGTCTGCACCACGTCTTGGAGAGGTGTAATATGTGGTGTGGTGTATGACCACGTGGTGAGTGGTTAACTAATCAAATGAATGTTTAAAGCAGCAGACAGGCATTTGTTGAATCTTCTGAACTTGAACACTGCTATTTGTCTACTCGGTTGAATGTTATTTTTTTTCACCAGCCTGACACCGGGATACACCTGCACTGCAAAGAAGTGCAGCGTACTAGACGAGGATATTAAATTGCATACTGATCTATTGCATGCTAACCAAACCTCTTGGGAGGTGGGCCACGGGTCCTCCACATGTATGTATGTATGAAAAGCGATTTGGGGGAGGCCAAATTTTAAATTTACAGCTCAATTAATCTGCATGCATGCTTAATGTTTGATTTTTTTGTTTCTAGTTCGACATGAGATACACACAATTTTATTTTTTGAAGTACCTAGGTTAATCTGTGACATACAACTAGCGATCGACACGACCACCTGACACACAGACACAGAGAGAGTGAGCAAATTTAAAATGTGATCTATCGTGAATTAAACTAAGCTCCCTCACCCACCCACATATAGCCTTACAGGTGACTCAAAAGCAGAAATTGGTCATAGCGTGACAGGTCGATCTATCGTGAACTAAACTAACCTCCCCCACTCATACATACACACTATGTCTTACAATAAGTAAGGCTGCTATATTACATGTAAGGGCTGACGGTTGCCAACACACACAAGATCTATTGCAAACTTTATTAACCTACGACATAAGCCATGGACGCACACACACCAAGCCTTCCAGATAGGCTATAAGCAACTCACCTCTTGCAATTGTATAACGGGGAAAATTAACCTACAGCTAGCAACACTGTTTGAGCTGCTTTCGACGAGTAGTGTTACCAAACTTACTTTTTTGCAAATAGGCTCTACAGCTAGAGGCTTGAAACATATACCCTACCAGAGTATGCCAACTTACCTCATGTAAAAATATTACCTAGTACGGGTTAAGCTGTGACATACAACTAACGAACGACACGACCACCTGACACACAGACAGCTTATACGCAGTTTTTCCTACACACGTACTGGGTTTAAAAGATAACTTGCAACAACCATTTCACTCACCTCCTATCATATAATAAAATTACCACAGGTTTTTGATACTTGCTGCCAGAACATGGTGGTTTTAGACTGGAAATTCAGCCCCGATTATTCTATTTGTGCAAGAGAAAAATGATGATGCCTGCATTTGGAATATATAATTCTTCTTACGGTATTTTGCGTGCCCCCAGTAACCTTGCTTTCGATTCACGGAAGCTATGACGTGTATTTCCTGTTTCGCGAACATACGAGAACCTTTCACAATGTCGCATCAGATAATATATTGCAAGAGCGAGTTGGTTGTGTATATAAATCTAGTCTTGGGGAATGGACGTGAATATAATGTCAAAATTATTGCATAACTTAAAAAGAATATTTATTGCACTGCGCTTTCTAGCAAAGGTAAATGTGGAATGCCCCGGCCCCTCAGAGATTCGAATACTGTTAGTTAAACAGCAAGCATTGTCATATGGACTGACGATTATTATTTTTTTAAAAAAACAGACCTCGTAGTAAGTTATAACCTGAGCTGTCTTGCAAGTCTCTCGAGTTTGATATCTGGTGAAGGAATATGATGCTACTATAAACTGTACACAAGATATACCCAGTCCCTGGCATGAGATGGACGAGGACCTATACAGTTGTACAATGGTTGTTTTTTTTATTAAAGCATAGCGCTTATTTACATGTCAGCGCAACATGCATGCAAAGAAGGGAGGGAGACCATAACGGATAATTCTTATTTCGATTTCAATATTTTTGCTAGTCACGCTATCTAGACGAACACTGGAAGATGGGCAAAAGCGAGGGAAAGAGAGAAATGTTACCTTTTGCCCCTCTGCCTGTGTGTGATATACTAGTTTTACATGCATACGGCTGTATCGTGAAGCGAGGCCGAAAATAATTTTTGAAAGCAGTCTCGAGCATCTTCGCGTTCAGCCAACAAGAGAAATAAAACATTACACATGGGTGTGGGGCGCAACAGCCACAGTACGGTAATGTGCATGGATGTTAAAACTTTTGGGTTTTTCTGAATAGACATACATATCAGTTTTGCAGTCTCCAGATGGGACCGGAGCTTACTCTTCATTTGGACAAGGGGGTTCAGATCAACTATAATTTTTGTTCACATCAAAAATGAAACAAAGGATTTTACTCCACTGCTTACTTATTCAATATTTTTATTATTGTAAAGAATGGGGGCGGTGTGTTTTATTGTATATAGTCTTCCAACAACCACCTCGGGGGCGTAAATTTATGTTTCTGCATGTATGCAAAATGCACTTAACTTCTGTTGTGAAGTTTGTTTTGCTGTTGTGATTAAATACTAAACCAAAATCTCACTACATAACTTTGAATTATATTTGTTAAAATCGATCTATATTATATCATCGCTATAGGTGGTCCATGTTATGCGCAGGAGAATTTTTAAAAAATGTCTTGTTTCTCGAACCTGTGGCCTGTAGATTTGCTTTGTTGGCAACAGAAACAGAAAATGGCACTATGTTATTCTATACTGATACAGGTGTACTGCAATCATAACAATTTTCTAGTAACAAAACAACAACTATGTCGAAAAGAAATGGTGGGGGGCTTGTCTGTGTGGGGTCTTATTAACTACTTCACATCTGTACCCGCACAACTCATCGACTACAAAGCAACAATGTTAGGAAGTGTGTGCATGGTCCCAAAAATACAAATTTAAAATCACTAATGAGACATGAACTCCCTTCACTGGTGTGTATTTGAATATGCGAAAATGAGGTATTTTGAATAACCACAAAAAAGCTTGCAACGGTATAGAGAAGGGTCACAACTTCAAACTTTAGACGATTTTTGTTAATCTGCAAAGGGCCAGGGCGTACGGTAAATTGATTTTATTGAAAAGTATGCAGAAGCAGTGTTGGAAGCAGTTTGAAGACTGAAACGGCTATGGAAGGACACTTATTATAATGTTAATATTTCAGTATAATGTTTTCAGAATTGCTTTTCGATAATGTTCGGTACTTAATTTAATCAATTGTTAGACAAAACATACATTCGAATTCAAGGACGGAAAATATGAACAGCGAATGAATGCTTTAGAGTAGATGTGATATTTAAAGGAGGTGATTATTTTTTTATTTTCTCAATTCAAAACAAAAATTCATGAATATTATTATCATTGAATGGTTGGTTAGGTGCTCGGTTTACCTTGTTTCTCCGAACGAAAGATGGAATGTATACAAGCCTGTGCCTCCTAAGTTTATCGCGGCTATGAGGATAAATCGCGAAATGAAACGAACTGGAAACTTTCAATATATATATATTTTTTATAACATACTTCACTAAGGAGGTCAAATGACAAGTTGGATTGCTATCCTTTTTATAATTTGTTAAATTTTATTACGAACGAGGAAAGAATGCATGGCACTTAATGCTGTAATGTTATTGATTAGATCATCGTTTATCTTGTCCGCATCGATTAATCTTCTTATGTTTTTTTTTGTCTTTTCGTCGCCTCCATCTCTTCTGTTATCACAATCGAGACTTCTAGATTATTATTTTTTCTCCCTGCAATTTTAGAAATGTAATTTTTCATGATCATCCAGCGAACGCCTGAGACATTTCAGCAAAATGTCGATTATTCAATGGATGTTGTAAGGTTCCATGTTGTTTTTTTTCACTATCTCTTGTTTGGTCGATTTTGAATTTGGGAGTTATTTTTTTTATTTTGCCTTTCGCGACATGTTCGACTAATCGTGACAATACGTTTTAACCTTTCTGCATAAACGTTGAAACGTTTCAACGAACGAACGTTGAACCAAAAAAAAGGTTTTCTCAAACGTTTAGACGACTACGAAAATGTTGAAATGTAAAATATTGTTGCATTGTAATCAAAAAAGAATTTGTTGAATATGCCTAACCTAAAATAAAATTCAAGAATTAATAGAGTTAAACATTTGCCACTCTGAAATGGCGACGGCTATCATAACATCATTTTCAGCAGGATAATAATAACAATATTATATATATTAAGGATTAGGCCCGAGGGATTCTTATTCACTACACTTGTTTTTAACCTGTCCACACTGGAAACCGAAAACACAAGTACGAGACACTAACTTGGGAGAGGACATGCAAAAACTCTGCAGGGCTCATCTTAAAAACTTCAGTAGATGTTTGTCATGGAACTCCCTCCTTAAATTCGATTCGAAAGGCACAAATATTCCGGTTCTTGAATAAGAAGCGCGTATGCCTTCGGAAAGAGAGAAGAAGAAATAAATAAATCAACTCATGCATATTCTTCATGTACGTACGCTTGATGACAAGAAACAGTATTTTTTTTTCTCTTCAAGAAATTGTTTTCAACTTTTTGCTAGGTGACCCAACAGGAGTGGACGAAATAGCTTATTTATTCAAACTGGAAGCTTGTTTTTTTTTTCAACAATGGAAAACACATTATTTCCAGTGAAATATCGACTCAACTACCTAGAATGGCTACCACGGGCTTGGTGACTGAATACTAAAAAAACTATCGAGCGACTTACTTCACAGCAGTGTCACTTAGTTTCAACAAGAACAGTTCAAGGCTTCCCGGGTGTCCTGCAAGGTTCGGCATTTATTTTTTTAATAGCAAGCAGATGAACTGGCCTTACAATATGAAGACCCCTCTCACTGTGTCGGTTGCAGTTATTTTCTGGTAATTATGTTTTGCCGATGGCGTTGTCGCTTTGTAATAAAAAAAAAGTGCTAGGTTTCGATTGATACCTGTTGGAGGCGCATGGTGGTTCGATTTACAGGCCCAATCCCGATTTGCTTTTCCGTGCATAAAGCGAACTTAAAGCTGCAATTCAATCAATGATTCACTGGTAATTATATTCTTGTGTCAAGTACATCCCCTCTCTAGGAACTTTTAACATATATACTGCTTGTTAAATAATATTGTGTTTCTGATTTTTTCATCCTCATAGTCATGAATAGTCCAAGAGAAAAATATATTGTGCTGACATTCGAAACATGCAATAAAAATGTATGATCAAAAAGCTAGCGAAAAGAATAAACAGTAAAGGTAATACACACAAGATTTGAGCTGTATGGTTTGAACAGAATTAGATACAAAATTGGATTGATCTTGCTTATTTATAGGGTGAGAGATGGAAGGCTTCTGTTGCTAAACCTTCGGGTTTAAGAAGACAAGAGAATTAGTTGGTTAATACCGAGCTATTAGGAACTGGCATTCTTGAAACTTCATGCTGCAAGCCTCGTCCTCTACACGTTTATTTCCGACATAATCCTCACTCTCGTTATGCTTTTTTTTTACAGATAACATCAAAAGCCGTGACATGCGATTTTCTGCCTTTTTTATTCACAACATGGATATTCATGTTTCTCATCACATTGCAATGATGAGGATACTCAATACCATATAGGGTTTGGCGAGTCTCAGAGCTCCAGGAAAAAATAAACTCCTGTAGGATTTTCCGTGTAGCAGTGAGACACGCTAGTACCGTAAATTGAACTGCACATAATTTAGATTTTATTGAAAAGCAAACAGAAGCCGTGTTGGGGGCATTTTGAAGACTGGAACGGCTATGCAAGAACACTTATTATAATGTAAACATTTTATTCATTCGAACGAACGTTGAAACGTTTCAACGTTTATGCAGAAAGGTTAAAACGTATTGTCACGATTAGTCGAACATGTCGCGAAAGGCAAAATAAAAAAAATAACTCCCAAATTCAAAATCGACCAAACAAGAGATAGTGAAAAAAAACAACATGGAACCTTACAACATCCATTGAATAATCGACATTTTGCTGAAATGTCTCAGGCGTTCGCTGGATGATCATGAAAAATTACATTTCTAAAATTGCAGGGAGAAAAAATAATAATCTAGAAGTCTCGATTGTGATAACAGAAGAGATGGAGGCGACGAAAAGACAAAAAAAAACATAAGAAGATTAATCGATGCGGACAAGATAAACGATGATCTAATCAATAACATTACAGCATTAAGTGCCATGCATTCTTTCCTCGTTCGTAATAAAATTTAACAAATTATAAAAAGGATAGCAATCCAACTTGTCATTTGACCTCCTTAGTGAAGTATGTTATAAAAAATATATATATATTGAAAGTTTCCAGTTCGTTTCATTTCGCGATTTATCCTCATAGCCGCGATAAACTTAGGAGGCACAGGCTTGTATACATTCCATCTTTCGTTCGGAGAAACAAGGTAAACCGAGCACCTAACCAACCATTCAATGATAATAATATTCATGAATTTTTGTTTTGAATTGAGAAAATAAAAAAATAATCACCTCCTTTAAATATCACATCTACTCTAAAGCATTCATTCGCTGTTCATATTTTCCGTCCTTGAATTCGAATGTATGTTTTGTCTAACAATTGATTAAATTAAGTACCGAACATTATCGAAAAGCAATTCTGAAAACATTATACTGAAATATTAACATTATAATAAGTGTCCTTCCATAGCCGTTTCAGTCTTCAAACTGCTTCCAACACTGCTTCTGCATACTTTTCAATAAAATCAATTTACCGTACGCCCTGGCCCTTTGCAGATTAACGAAAAATCGTCTAAAGTTTGAAGTTGTGACCCTTCTCTATACCGTTGCAAGCTTTTTTGTGGTTATTCAAAGTACCTCATTTTCGCATATTCAAATACACACCAGTGAAGGGAGTTCATGTCTCATTAGTGATTTTAAATTTGTATTTTTGGGACCATGCACACACTTCCTAACATTGTTGCTTTGTAGTCGATGAGTTGTGCGGGTACAGATGTGAAGTAGTTAATAAGACCCCACACAGACAAGCCCCCCACCATTTCTTTTCGACATAGTTGTTGTTTTGTTACTAGAAAATTGTTATGATTGCAGTACACCTGTATCAGTATAGAATAACATAGTGCCATTTTCTGTTTCTGTTGCCAACAAAGCAAATCTACAGGCCACAGGTTCGAGAAACAAGACATTTTTTAAAAATTCTCCTGCGCATAACATGGACCACCTATAGCGATGATATAATATAGATCGATTTTAACAAATATAATTCAAAGTTATGTAGTGAGATTTTGGTTTAGTATTTAATCACAACAGCAAAACAAACTTCACAACAGAAGTTAAGTGCATTTTGCATACATGCAGAAACATAAATTTACGCCCCCGAGGTGGTTGTTGGAAGACTATATACAATAAAACACACCGCCCCCATTCTTTACAATAATAAAAATATTGAATAAGTAAGCAGTGGAGTAAAATCCTTTGTTTCATTTTTGATGTGAACAAAAATTATAGTTGATCTGAACCCCCTTGTCCAAATGAAGAGTAAGCTCCGGTCCCATCTGGAGACTGCAAAACTGATATGTATGTCTATTCAGAAAAACCCAAAAGTTTTAACATCCATGCACATTACCGTACTGTGGCTGTTGCGCCCCACACCCATGTGTAATGTTTTATTTCTCTTGTTGGCTGAACGCGAAGATGCTCGAGACTGCTTTCAAAAATTATTTTCGGCATCGCTTCACGATACAGCCGTATGCATGTAAAACTAGTATATCACACACAGGCAGAGGGGCAAAAGGTAACATTTCTCTCTTTCCCTCGCTTTTGCCCATCTTCCAGTGTTCGTCTAGATAGCGTGACTAGCAAAAATATTGAAATCGAAATAAGAATTATCCGTTATGGTCTCCCTCCCTTCTTTGCATGCATGTTGCGCTGACATGTAAATAAGCGCTATGCTTTAATAAAAAAAACAACCATTGTACAACTGTATAGGTCCTCGTCCATCTCATGCCAGGGACTGGGTATATCTTGTGTACAGTTTATAGTAGCATCATATTTCTTCACCAGATATCAAACTCGAGAGACTTGCAAGACAGCTCAGGTTATAACTTACTACGAGGTCTGTTTTTTTAAAAAAATAATAATCGTCAGTCCATATGACAATGCTTGCTGTTTAACTAACAGTATTCGAATCTCTGAGGGGCCGGGGCATTCCACATTTACCTTTGCTAGAAAGCGCAGTGCAATAAATATTCTTTTTAAGTTATGCAATAATTTTGACATTATATTCACGTCCATTCCCCAAGACTAGATTTATATACACAACCAACTCGCTCTTGCAATATATTATCTGATGCGACATTGTGAAAGGTTCTCGTATGTTCGCGAAACAGGAAATACACGTCATAGCTTCCGTGAATCGAAAGCAAGGTTACTGGGGGCACGCAAAATACCGTAAGAAGAATTATATATTCCAAATGCAGGCATCATCATTTTTCTCTTGCACAAATAGAATAATCGGGGCTGAATTTCCAGTCTAAAACCACCATGTTCTGGCAGCAAGTATCAAAAACCTGTGGTAATTTTATTATATGATAGGAGGTGAGTGAAATGGTTGTTGCAAGTTATCTTTTAAACCCAGTACGTGTGTAGGAAAAACTGCGTATAAGCTGTCCGTGTGTCAGGTGGTCGTGTCGTTCGTTAGTTGTATGTCACAGCTTAACCCGTACTAGGTAATATTTTTACATGAGGTAAGTTGGCATACTCTGGTAGGGTATATGTTTCAAGCCTCTAGCTGTAGAGCCTATTTGCAAAAAAGTAAGTTTGGTAACACTACTCGTCGAAAGCAGCTCAAACAGTGTTGCTAGCTGTAGGTTAATTTTCCCCGTTATACAATTGCAAGAGGTGAGTTGCTTATAGCCTATCTGGAAGGCTTGGTGTGTGTGTGTCCATGGCTTATGTCGTAGGTTAATAAAGTTTGCAATAGATCTTGTGTGTGTTGGCAACCGTCAGCCCTTACATGTGATATAGCAGCCTTACTTATTGTAAGACATAGTGTGTATGTATGAGTGGGGGAGGTTAGTTTAGTTCACGATAGATCGACCTGTCACGCTATGACCAATTTCTGCTTTTGAGTCACCTGTAAGGCTATATGTGGGTGGGTGAGGGAGCTTAGTTTAATTCACGATAGATCACATTTTAAATTTGCTCACTCTCTCTGTGTCTGTGTGTCAGGTGGTCGTGTCGATCGCTAGTTGTATGTCACAGATTAACCTAGGTACTTCAAAAAATAAAATTGTGTGTATCTCATGTCGAACTAGAAACAAAAAAGTCAAACATTAAGCATGCATGCAGATTAATTAAGCTGTAAATTTAAAATTTGGCCTCCCCCAAATCGCATTTCATACATACATACATGTGGAGGACCCGTGGCCCACCTCCCAAGAGGTTTGGTTAGCATGCAATAGATCAGTATGCAATTTAATATCCTCGTCTAGTACGCTGCACTTCTTTGCAGTGCAGGTGTATCCCGGTGTCAGGCTGGTGAAAAAAAATAACATTCAACCGAGTAGACAAATAGCAGTGTTCAAGTTCAGAAGATTCAACAAATGCCTGTCTGCTGCTTTAAACATTCATTTGATTAGTTAACCACTCACCACGTGGTCATACACCACACCACATATTACACCTCTCTAAGACGTGGTGCAGACACCAAATACACTACATGACACCCAAAATCAACAAGGTAGGTTGCACCGTGTAACCAACTAAACGCGTGAGTGCAGTCAAAAAATGCAGCAAACTAGACGAAGCTATTGAATCAAAATAATCACGTGGCATTCTTTTTGAATCTGACTTCACCCACCCCTTTTTTTTAATCCTTAATCGCAACAATAATTAACCGACTTTTTAAGTTTACTCTATGCACAGATAGATTAATCGGAGGACTGGGCATACAGTTTAAAATAGAATCGGAATCCAGTAGGTATCGAACCCGGGACCCTTTGATTACAACGTGACAACTTATCGACAAGAGGAGATATTTTTTTTGGTGACGTGGAGTACTTTATCTTTCGGGGGGTCAACATTATTTTTTTACTCAGTCGTCATATAACATGAACACACGCAAACATTCTCATGTGCTTTTATTATTTTGTGTTCGGTAAGTACAAGTATATTCTTACATAAATTATTGTTTAATTTAATAAATTGTAAACTCGGAGCCTGCTATACTAACACTCCTTCTGTCTATTGAAAGCGAATGTTGCGTGCATGCGGAAATAACACAGAAAAAAAAAGCGGATGGAAGCAATTTAAAATCAGTGGAGCAAGATTAGTATTACGAGAACGTAAAAACATGTGCTTTCATTCAACTTCGAAAAATAAGAATAAATGTGTGCATATAGAACATATATGTTTTCTTTTCACAGTTGTAAAATCATATAAATTGTACATGAAGTAAGTTACGGGAAGGCTCTCTCTTTTATGTCTGTGTATATGTTGTACAATTAGGTACAAGTTGTTGTACAATTATTTTCCCCAGTTGCCCAGTTGGAGTTGGGAGGGCATAACACTGGTACTATTTGTAATCACAGTGCTTACTCATGTATTTTGTTTAATATTTTATTTCAAATTCACTGTCAGAAACTAGTGTTGCCAGTTCCTGGATGTAGGTTTACCTACTCTGTTGGTTGTCACTGTCAAGCTTCCAGTATTCGTACAGCATAAAAAGCTATAACCCCCCTCTCAAAATATATACATTGTATACGCCAATTCTTGCTGTGAAATTTCTATGCTGTTTAACCTAATAGAATTCGAATCTCTGAGAAAGCCAAGTACTAAGCTTTAGCATTCCATATTAGCAAAACCTTTATACGTACGTATTTATAACCTCAATTTACTAATCAAAAAATCCCCCCCTAACCAACCAATTAGCACATTTATATGACCTTCTATAGAGGAAGAGGACATAACATTTCCGAGCCGGTATTATTAATATGACATTCTTAACAGGTTAATGCATCAATCTTTAAGCAAACACTTAGGAATGTTTGAAATTCAAACAATTCTTGTGACAAAAAACAAATAATTAGGAAATTCTTTTTAACCAAACAATCAACACAAATCTCTTTTTTTATAGAGAAAAAAAAGCATAACATTCCTGAGACAGTAATGGTGAACACTGTCGTTTGAAATTAGAAGAAGATTAATCACACGAGCATCATCATCGTCGACATCGCTTATCCTGACGGGATGCACGACATGTTTATCCAACGTATAGGAATACACGTTGATGATTAAGCGTTTTCCTTCTGCATCTCGTGCTCATATTTCAAATTTTAATGTATCAGAAATAGTCACCGGGTATTCGATGCCAGACATTACACTTTCAAAACTCGGACTCGTATTGTTTGTAATATCCAACCCACTGTGGATTATTTTTGCAATAAACAGAATGCAGTGCAGCCAATATACACCAAAAAAACACTTGTTATCGCTGTTCTGTATATTTAACACAGCCCTCTTGTGTTGAGTATTCAGTGAAAGAGGCATAAGCTAAGTACGTGTTGCTAGAAGGCCTTCGTCGTTGCAAGTCATCCATAACCCATTCACTAAGAAATAAGAAAAAAAATATTGACGTATTGAAAAAAAAAATTGACTTGTTCACCGAGTTCACAGATGTTTACTCATTGATGACTCCGTCGTTGTCGTCTATCAAAAAACCTAAGTACGTTGGAAACAGTAAAAGAGTTATCGAAAAATCTCCCCCCTTGCCGATTTTTTTTTGGTGACTGTAGGTCCAGTTTCGATTAGCCTTACTGTCACTCTACCCGAGCGTCATGGTCGCAGCCGGCCTCTCCCCTTTCAACGTGAACTTGGGGGGTGGCGCGAATTCCACGCCGCCGGAACAGGCGTTCTGCCCGGTACGGAAGTTAATGTTTATCGCGGCGTTACAAATCCAGCCGGTTGTACGGAAGCTGATCTTCACGTGTATTTTTCACGAGACACGCTTAATGCCACGTGCATACGCAAGATCATGGCCTTGCGTAAAAAATCAAAAAATTTAAAAACAATAAAACTTTACCGCCGGGCAAACTGCTCGAAATAGATGCCAAACAGAACACAGTTAAATTAATAATAAATAGTATGCACAGGTAAATATACAAATTGAAAAACACCCCCGAAGAGATTTGTCCCCCACGTCAATCAATTTTACGTTCGAAGGTCGTACGGGAAAACCTTTACTTTTTTGGTTGGGCACCACGCACTCCTGGCGGGATATTTTCTTTTTTTGGGGGCCAGGGATTTCCTTAACAAAAATAAAATTTTGATTATCACACACACACACATCGTAGAAGATCACACCTGAGAGTTTTAATAACAAAACATTGTGGCAGATTACGCTGAGAGTGCAAGATCGTGGTAGATTACACTGAGGGACCTTACAGTAAAAGGAGACAGCCTTATAGGAAAATGTCGTAAGTCATTTCAAATATAGGTCAAAGAACGATGTTAGCAAGATTTGCAGAAGGTAAAAAAATAGCTTAAAAAGTGATGCCGGAGCTTTTCTTCTGCCTAATTTTCTTTTATTGTAGGTTAGTTTAGTGCGTAAAACAAATTACGCCGAGAGCAAAAGCCTATTAGCAGGTTGTAGTAGATTACACTGGGGGGGGGGCCTTACAGTAAGAGGAGGCGCCCTTATAGGAAAATGTCGTAAGTCATTTCAAATGTAGGTCAAAAGGCGAGGTAGCATAAGAGCAAAATTTGCAGAAGGTAAAAAAAATAGCTTAAAAACTAATGCCAGAGCTTTTCTTCTGTTTATTTTTCTCTCATTGTAGGTTAGTTTACCCCGTAAAACGGATTACGCTGAGAGTAGAAGCCTATTAGCAGGTCGTAGTAGATTACACTGAGGGGGGGGGCCTTACAGTAAAAAAAAAAGCGGCCTTATAGGAAAATGTCGTAAGTCATTTCAAATGTAGGTCAAAAAACGAGTTTAGCATAAAAAGTAGCTTAAAAAGTGATGCCAGAGCTTTTTCTGTCCATTTTTCTCTCATTGTAGGTTAGGTTATACCCAAAAACAAAAAACCTTGGTGATTTTTCGAGTGAGGAGTTGGCAACACTGCTCATGCCTTACGAGAGAAATCCATTAAGGTGAGAAAGTAGGTCAAAACACAGGTCTAGAATCGGCCATTCCACCTACTATCCAGCTACCGGGAAACTGTTCATTGAGCCACCTTACAATATCACGACCATAATGTGGAGGTGCGCCATCCTGTTGCCAATATAGAGGAAATGTCCCTTCTTCATTTAACAAAAGTGGCATAACAGTGCTTTCCAGCATATCTTCATACTTTGCAGCATCCAGGTTTCAATCGATGAAGATAGGTCCAATAAGTTGCTCACCCCATATACCACACCACACCATAACCTTACCACCACCTTGCATTTTGGTTGCATCTATCCAATTGGGATTTGTGTCTGCCCAGTACCGAACATTTTCTTGTTCACTTCGCCTGTGACGTAGAAATTTGCCTCATCACTGAAAACAATCTGGGCCAACGCCCACTCACAAAACTCAATTCGTCTATGAGGGTCATCCTCTGACAATTTCTGTTTCAGCTGTAATTTGTAAGGGTGCCACTTTTCCCTATTCAGGATTCTTTGAACACTTTTGACACTAACATTATGTTCACGTGATAGACGCCTCACACTCTTTGTCGGACTCTTCACCAATACTCCCAATACGGCTGCTGATGTGTCTGGATCAGTCGCAGTTCGTGGTCGTCCTGATCGAGGTAAATCGTCCACATTTCCCGTTGCACGAAATTTCCGGATTAGTTTTCGCACAGCACTGTCCGTCACGGGTTCGCGATTAGGATGCTGCTCGTTGAAGTCAGCTGCTATTACTGCTGAACTGCGTCCTCCGGCGGAAAGGATGATTTCAATTCTCTCCTCAAGAGTTAACATGTTATGGTCCTACCTGTGAAAAAAAAATGAAACACAGTCAGTTTCTGTGTCATACAACGCTTCACACATCATACAAATGACATACAAAATCTAACACATTATACCCTAAATTCCAGAATAACTTCAACACCGTTGATGTTACTGAAAAATTAACTTCGCCATTCGATTCCTCTTGGAAAGCTAATGTTTTCTGATATGTCACACGACCATGTTGCTATTTGAAATAAGAAAGTTGAATCCAAGATGGCCGCCACCAAGATGGCGGACGACCACCATAACCACGTCATAACGTTTCCCCCTCCCACTAACATTGATACCAACTGACATCCGATCACACACAAACCCGGTGTATGAGATATTTAGCCCGGTTCAGACTTTTGACCACACCCTGTATAGTGTTGCCCACGGGACGAGACGGGACAGGCTTTTAAAAATTCGAGACGAGACGAGATTGATCATGTGTCCCGAGACAAACAAATATTTTCGAGACGAGACAGCATTTCACAGCATTTCCATGAGACGAGACAGGCCAAAGTCTCGTCTCGTGGGCAACACTAACCCTGTACACATGTCAATGTATTTTGCATTCTAAATATTTGGAACATTTTACACTTTTTGTATTATGATATAGTGTACGAGTTCAGTCCTTCTCGGATATTTAAAAGCATAATTAACACTGTCGTCGTCTCCTAGCATGTAGCAGAGAAATATCAGGAAAATTACAATGTGATCTGAAAATGTGAGGAATGTGCCGCAACGTTAAAATTACATTACACGCTGGACACAGTGGAGGTCCAATCCTTGCAGCAAGTGTCGATGCGGTAGACGGGTGTGTCCAATATGACGACAATAAAAGAACTACTTCAATTATTACTCGATTAGTGTAAGTTCCAATCCTAAGAAAAATATTGAAGTTTTTCTGGGTTTGAATTATCAAATGAATTCGTCATGTTTATTGTAAGTCGCTTTTAACATGAAATGAAGAAAAAACGATTTAAAATAAGAGAATTTATAAAACCTGGGATTACTATGTAACGGCCATATGCATATAGGGTACTAATGAGAACATTGTATGTCCGTATTTAAAGAACTGTGATTTTAATTATGCCATTAATTTCTACAACATATGTAAACCTACATTGCCCTTGAAAATGATTATTTTTTAAAAAAGAAATATAGTCTAGAATTGTCGCTTTGTCCGAATATGTGAGGGAAAACAACATACACCACACGAAAATTCCCAACATCTTCCAAGATAAATAAATACCAAACAACCATTTCCAGCAGGTTAATGATGTACATTTATTGCTAACATTTTGTGAATGTTCTTAAAAAATTACGGTAATAATAAAGAAATAGTATTTTAAGATATATGTAGTTAGTCTATGAGGGGTGCTGGAGTATCCGCGAAAGGTATCAAACGCGAAAGAGATAAAAAAAAAAAAAAAAAATACACATGTGCAGCGAGTTTCTTTGCATGTGTTGATGACCGTCAGTATTTTAATATTTTCTTGGATAGGAATTCCAACTTTCGGACCTTCTCTAAAGGCCGGTTTTCCAATGTTCAGGTAAGGTTCATGTTACCATGTAACTGGAAGTTAGTGAAAATTTTGGTTTTTCAATGTACAGTTAGCTCGTAACTGGAACTCTAGTGGCGATTAACTTTACTGGTACTTCTTCTTGCAGTTACCAGCCTAACTGGAAGTTACGAAGCAATATGGATGCCTCGTGCAGCTATCGAAGTTCCACACTCGCAACTTCACTGTCAGATTAAACAAAATATGATTCATAAAACTTTTAAATTCGTACAGAAAAATACTTGTTTTGTTTGGCAGAGCTTACCAACGTCCATGCAAATATGGAAATTAAGCAGCGTAGTTGTTAGAATTCGCTTGGCAAGGTTGTGTTAGAGAATTTGTGGCCAGCATATCCGGTCTACCAGCTGGAACAATCTCCAAACAGTAATTTGGTGTAATGGTTAGCGGTACCACATTTCGGAGCGTGTTGTGTTTTGTAATATGAGTTCGAGTCATGGTCACGGGTATTTTTTTTTCTTGTCAATTATTTATTACGTGTGTTGCATTCAATTCACGCTTTATTGTTGAATGATCTTCTCGGAGAAATATTACCGTAAATTTTAAAATTATTTTTACTCGTACCTTTAGAAAGCATGCTTACTATTAACATGTTCTTTTTTTCGCTCAACAACATGCATAGAGAGGTACAGTCGGAGAAAGAATTACCTGGGCCACGGGACCTAGAATTTCGTAACGTCTTAAAGCCTGTTGTTTATGCAACCCAAATAACAAATTATTCGCTTAAGTTTGTCTGGTGGATCTGAGTTCTCGGGAAGGATTGAGCATTGATAGCATGAGTCACATGACTCATGCCCCAGCAACAACAAACAACAGCTGGGTGCTACGTGGCCTCAAGAAGAACATTTTAGCAACTGTTTTCTTAACAAGATCTGCCACACGCTAATTGTTTCTCTATCTGGTATTGAATTCGGAAGCCTTTGATTGCATGTCGAAGACGTTACCACTACGCCATCGGAGAGGTAATGGAACGCCTTGAGAAAGACACGAGTGAAACCATATTTAGCGTAAATTTTAAAAATAAGACAATATTTTGTGGTCACAGTTTCGAACCGTGGGAGAGGCATAGATTTTTTTGTCCCATCGTCCATTTCACGAGTTTACTCACAGACACATTTAACACGAGTGGTAGAAGAAAAGCGAAGTAAAATAACTGAAACAGAAATAAAAGAAAAAAGCGAAACAAATTTTATCCACAATATTCTGCAGTCACTTCAGTCGTATTCAATGAATGCTACCTTTAAAGAGAGCCGTGGTCTCTAACTTGTCTTTTCCCCTTCCTTTGTGCTCTCGATTCCCTCTGTCACGATTGGTCTAAAACTAATCAATGCGACGTTAATTAAACAATCGAAACAACGAAACAATGCACAATCAACTGATCAACATTCCAGTTTTTTTCGAATCGGAAAACAATTGAGATGCTGTAAAATGAAGCAAGATGCAGTAATAAACTGGGAATTTGGTACGGTATAGAATTAAATCGGTGAAGATGTTCAATTTGATTGGATTTTTGTTATTTAGTGTTGCTATTCTTTCACTTTTTGCAAATAGCGACGATGAAGATGAGTAATGAGTGATGATATGATGACATTGACTAACGGACACTCACCAAGAACACCCATGGCAAAGCCGAGATTCGAACCAGGGACCCATGCTGTCGTAGCGCGCTGTGCTAACCACTCCGCCACGGAGGTTGGTTAGGAGTGGACATTATACCATATTTTGTGTGCGTAATTGGGATCAATCAATGGAATGACTAGACATATTATATTATTAATATATTCATATCATAATATCACGTCATATTATTCGACACGAAGTAACATCAGAGACATTCCATCTTCCATTATTGCCTTTCAACTATTTCTTCGACTTCAGGTTAATAACATCAATAAGATAAATTATGAAACAAATGATAATGAATGTGGGATATTGACAGTTATTTCGAATTACCTGACACAAGCAACATTAAGCAGACTCGGTGGGCAAGCTCATTAAGTGGTCAACCTTCGATCTCGTCACCAAAGTTCCCGGATTTGAGTACCGTCCTTGTCACAGGTGTTTGAGTATTTCGTCATTAATTTCATGTAATGGTCACTCGTCCGCGACTAGGAAGAAAAGTGATGTTACGTAACAAAACTAATAAAAATAAACATGATCGAAGAGTACTTATTTCATCTCTCACGAAATCTCCTATAAAACCGGGATATATGAAATATATGTATCTTCACATACTATTTCGATTTCTATATTTAACTAGCCCAGACCGAGAACGGGAGACCAATTTTCAATTCGAGAAACCGAGAGACGGAGACACTGTAAAGTCTTGTTTCTTTCTTGACATCTGCCTAATTGAGTGCCAGTGGCGTACGCAAGGGGGGTTACGGGGTTTAAACCCCCCTTGAGCTTTTGAAATATTATGAAAAATGCTGTGGAAAAAATAAAAATGACCAATTTATCACTGTCAAGGACCTGCGGCAGTACTACTACTACTAATAATAATAATATAATAATAATTTGAATTATTATTCCCATGCGGCACGGAGAAAAGCACAGCATTCCAAACACGCGTCTTTAAGAGTGAATGCCTTGAAAATAAACACGAATTCTTGAAAATAATATATAAGGGCAACTATGATTTTAAAGAGCAAAAAAGTTGTTTTGTATCTCGGCTGCAACAATGTTCAATGATCATGTATTTTTGTGTGTGAACAATGAGCATTAACTAAAGAAAGTTCTTCGTTCGTTGAACTTGGCTAATGTATAGACAAAGGCTAGGCCGACAAGAATAACTCAGTCACCAGTCCGCCTTCCCGCGGCACGTTTGAATTTCTGAATTCAAACGACAATAAGCTTAACTATTGTAAAATGTTTTGTTGGTAACAACAGTGAGACAATCCAAATTTGAATTATCGGGGATATTTATGCGGCGACAAAGCCGGAAAAATTCCAACCAATTCCGGGAATCGAATCCGGATCTCCCGCATGGTTGTCAGATGCCCTACTGACCAGACCCCCGCAGCTTCTTGGATGAGTTCCGTACTTTGATTATTTCAATTTATTTTAATATATTTTCTTGTTTTTATGGATTTTCTTCACACTTAAAATGTCTCATCTCGTTAAGTAGACAATTATTTCGTAAGAAAGAAAAAATGCTCTAGAATTTGTTAAAAATCGAATTACTAGAAATTAATTTCGTTTTATTGCTTTCATAAATATTATATGTATGTAGATCTCTACTACTTAATAGTAGTAGTGGTATTAGTAGTATTATTATTAGTAATTCAATTAATTAATTATAAGTATTATTATTTAATTATGAGAATTATTATTTAATTAAAGTATCATAAAACAATGGTAATGTGAATTTCGAACAAGTTGAAATCCTGAAATCCCTTGATGAAATCCTGCGTACGCTACTGTGTTGTTCTGTTCGTTATTGGCTTTGTATTGGCAATTGTCATTATTCTTCCCCTGTAGGTAAACCATAACGACGATTTATGATGAAATAAAGCAGATAAAACGGCAAGAACAAGAAAGTCATGCCTGCCCGGGACTTCAACCCAGAACCTTACGTAACGAGATTTGAAATTCTGGAGAAGACATCTGTGTTTCACTTGACTTTCTCTTTCCTCAACTTCTGTTATTTTATCATGCACGTATAATTAAAATGGATCTTAGAAAATACGTTGCGATCCATAATTGTGTTGGCTATAAATGTGAACTCCAACATGGAATAAATTATTCCCTTTTGTATGTGGTTGAACATGAAATTTTCTTACACTGTGACAATTTCTTTTTTATTTTTTCTGCACAGATAAACTAATCTGGACTGGACCTTCAGTTTAAAATGGCATACGAACTACTACGTGCATCTACCGTGTATCGAACCCGGGATCCCTTGATTATAAGGTGACGACGTTATCATTACGCCATCGAGGAGGCCCCGTGAGAAAATATTATTCACTCGATCTATACAATAATTTATTTAAACATTTACATTTTCGTTTTCTTCTTTTTTTTGTTAACTACTCTTCTACGACTCTTTTTTTTTGTCTTTGAATTTCTTCTTGTTTCAGGAAAAAATAATACATGCAGGCTGTATACCCCCCCCCCCGTGCAAATAGATAGAAAGCTCACTCTCGAGAACTAATTTATAAATAACGTAACAATTAGGAAACAATTCGAACGTTAACTGATAATAACTGAAGATGAAACAATACTTACAGACGCTAACGAAATATCTATTCTTGTATAAGCTCACAGGCAACAGGTATCTGGTGAGTCATTCACTCTTGCTAACTACAAGCGAAGGTCACTGAACCAAAGGGTGGCAAACAGGCGTCTGCTCTACGAAACTAGGGTTAGCAGACGAGGCCCGTGTTCCTGTTATCAATGACGTACGAAATAAGGAGGAACACAGCTTTCATATCAAACTAGACCTGTGTTTCGGTTCCGCCATTGCATGTAAAACGCTTTCTCGTCTTGGCCTTGAAGGCCTACGTTAAGCCTTCTCTGAAAGAAAGATATCTTACCATTGAGGGGAGGAAAAGTGTGTGTATATATCGAGGTCCTTCAACTTTCGTATTCTTCTTCATTTCAGAACGCGTGCTGTATCGTCGATTTAATCCAATCTAGCCGTTCTAGGTTTTAGGTTCTGTTTCTGTTCGGTAATTTCACATTGTCTTCCTGCTTATGTTATTCGCGACGAAGCTTCTTATTTCAATAATCTGGACAATAACGGGATTGTGTTGGTTGGTTGATATGGTGTCTAAGTCCACTTTATGCACAGTAAGACTAATCGCGAATGCACCTACAGTTTGCCTACCTGCTGCTAGATATTTGCGTGCTAAGATGTAGGAAGTGATACATTTTCAGTGTGTGGAATTAAGATTTATTTCTGATACGAAGAATCTGAGAATGCAGTAGTGAGAAAAGTATCACCTCACATGTTTGAATTTTAGCGCCCCCCCCCCCTCCACACACACACACACACACACACACACACACACACACAGGATATCGGCCGTGGTTTTTATAATGAAATATAACATGGATGAATTGTGTCAAGAAAAACTGGAGCCTATTCACATCCCTACGGAACTTGGAAGAATGTCCACGTAGAAATTAGAAAGTTCTGTTCCGATAAAATCGGGACGTATAGTAAATGAAAAAGCAAAGTGCTACCTTGTGCTTTGAACCAAGCCATGAAGGCGTGTAGGGGGTGCGGAGTTAGGGTCCCACACTTTCTTGTTACGGCCGAAGGTGGTAATAATGTGATCAGCACCACGCCCCTGGCCGCCTTTACCTCCTCCACCCCCAAGCTTCCTACAGGTACCCATTTTATACGACGCTGGGTGGGCGCCGGAGCCACTTGAACAGGTGGACTAAATTCCAATTCTCCCCAGTCGGGGATCGAACTCAGATCTCTCGCATGGTAATCAAACTCCCTAACGACCGAGCTACTGCGGCACATATAGTATAGTAGCCTTATAAAATTAAGGCAAGAATTATTTTAGCGTTTCGTTCGACGGTTTTAGGGGAATCATTTTTGGACATAGGCTATAACTCTTGTCGATTCTGCGACCTGGCTTGAGAAAAGGCGATTTTATGACGAACAACATTCCACCTGACAAGTCACGTGGCTTTTCTACATTTCCTGTGTCTGTTGGCTATTGCATGAAAGACGAGTTGCTCCTTGAGACAGACTGAATCACCCGATCACCTAAAGGTGCAATGTGTGTTGCCTACCTTTCCGGCATTATTTACTGCCATTAAAGTCTTATGGGGAAGAACTTTTTTCCACCACTGTACATAGCATGCAGTCAAATGTACAATATTTACATATTAATAATAATAATAATAATAATAATAGTGTTTATATCAAGAAACAGGTATTATTAATGTCTCGACTTTCGAGTTCTTCACGCTTCTTCTACAAGAAAGTATCTGCGCATGCGCCTCATAACATCATTTCCCCCACGTGGAATTGGCCTCTTTTAGAATAAAACCAAATTTGTAGTGCTGTCTTTCGTTAATTTATTTCGTAAGCATACAAAATGGATACCCAGCCATTGTTCTTATCGTTTCACAATGCAATAACGTGCTTTCGAGAGCGGCGTGCTTGTAGTTCCATATTTAAACGCCAGGCTGTGTGCCAGTCGACGCGGTTTGAAACTATACTAACAGATGGCGCGCAGATCGATTTCCTGTAATTTCCGTGCTTCAGAATTGCCAACACACTGTTTCGGAGAATGAACCATGGTTTAGTTAACTGTCAGTTACTTTCACATTGAAAAACCCGGTGCTGGTTATTAAGACTGGCTGTTATCTCCAACTAGCAGTTAGTTAACAGAAAAATTAACAGGACATTGAAAAACTGATCAGCACCACAACCCGGCTCTTTTTTCAAATGAATTCAAAATTGAGACCGCAACTACATCTGCGTTTTCAGAGATATGTTTACTCTACAGAAAGGGGATTATTACAAAGTGTAAGAGCAAACCCAAAATATCTCTGTAGGTAATTCAGGTTATTTTTCCATGGGACCCACGACCATAACGGTTTTTTCACGTGTGCAGACACGTGACTGAACAATGGACAAGTGACCGAACTATCTGAACACCAAGAGGTGCCACAAGTAACGTGCCGAGAGGCCACACGCAAAGCCTCAAGCATAAACGCAGTATTCGGAATAAGCTCGAAAGGAACAACCGCGAAACGAATTAAGCGCGAAACCAAAATTGAAAACAGGAATATGCGCGAAAGGAACAACCGCCAAACTAAAATTGAAAACAGGAATAACCGCGAAAGGAACAACCGCGAAACGGATTAATTGCAAAACCAAAACTGAACACAGGAATAATAGTGAAAGGAAAAACTGCGAAACGGATTAACCGCGAAAATTTCACTTTCGCGCTTAATCCCTTTCTCGGTAGTTCTGGTGACCCAAACGAACGTGTCAAACGGAGCCATTACTCACTAGTCGCTACTGCGCAAAAGTAAAAAAAAAAAAAAAAAAGTCCGCGCGTTTATTGTGTCCCCATCGGCAATCCTTTTATAAAACTTAACACTGACAACAATAGCAAACAATAGCCAAGCCGCTCCCGATCAGCGCGTGCACTCAGACGTTGTTGCCACATTTTCTTTACTTACATTTCTTGTAGTTGCAAGGCGGCTCTCATTATTTTTGCTCCATAACCACGTGCGGGGTTGATTCTTTTTAACTAGAGTGCGCGTCAAATCTCCTGCATATGGCCTTGAAAGGCTGAACAGCACCAGCGAATCACAGACGTGCGGCGTTGCCTAGTTCAGAACCTGTTTCACCTCGCTAATGAATCGTGTACCTGGCGCTCGGATATAAATAGATTATTTCAAGTGTCAATAGTTCAACATATTGAAAGATAATGAATTTGCGAGTATGTACGAAAAACAAGCGTGATTGTAGCTTATACCGTTCCCTCTGTAGAAGCAATGTTATTATAAACGTATTTGTATTGTATCGTTTTTGCTCTCCCTTCGTTCCTGCTGCATTCCGAAACTTTCCGATTAGCGAGGGGAACAGGGTACATTCGTTCCCGGTGATGGTAGAAGAAGTTGACAAAGAGGATACCGCCACTGATCGTTTTTTCCGTGTGTTTAGTGGGTGTTTGCAGCATGTCGTTGAGTAAACCAAGTGGTAGTGGTAGCGAGAGAAGAGAGAAAAAATACAGTGTTGTACGAAGCCAGGCACGACAGGTGATTTTTCAGGTGTACATTTTTTTAAAAAAATGTTCGAGTGAAGAAGAGAGAAGTAAAATCGACTTTAAGAAGTGCCAGGCTCTAACAGCTCAAGCGTGTGGTGTGAATGAAGCTACCATCTCTCGGATATGTTCGGGGGCAAAACAATGAGGATCGGGGCCTGCTCCAATGTTTCAATCACCTAGAAAGCACATTAACGTACCGAAAAGAACGACAAACTTAGATGACTTTGAAAAAGACGTAGTTCGTAGAACCGTCTTTCAATTTTACGATCGTGGCGATTTTCCTACTGCCAAAAAGATAACGTACTCTTTACGGGACAAAATATCTTACAAAGGCTCTACAACTTCCACCTTGAGAATATTGAAACAATTAGGCTTCAAGTACAGGAAAACCAACGACGGTCGTAAATTTCTGATGGAGAAAAGTGACATTGTTACGTCAAGGGTAAAATTCCTTCGTACAATGCACGAAATTCGAGTGTCTGGTGATTCGAGACCAATCTTTTACCTTGATGAGATTTGGGTAAATCAAAACCACACATTAAAAAGTATTGGGCAAGATACCTCAAGAAATGGTGGGTTAAAGGTACCCGTAGGGAAAGGTAGCCGTCTTATCGTGTGTCATGTAGGTTCAGCGAAAACGGGATTCTTGCCAGAGAGTAAGTGGGTATTTCGATCAAAATTGACATCAGATTATCACAATGAAATGACAGCTTATACATTTAAAGACTGGTTTCTGAACAGGTTCATTAATTACTTGGAAGAAGGAAGCATAATTATTATGGATAATGCAAGTTATCATTCCGTAATAGTTAACAAAATTCCGAACACCTCTACTCGCAAAACTGACATTCAACAATGGTTACAGCAACGCGCAATAAATTTTTCACAAACAGAAACTAAAGCAGAATTATTATAACGTGTTCTGCCGTTTAAAAATCAGGACAAAATATATGAGCTCGATCAATTTGCTAATGAAAGAGGGCATCAGATTATACGACTGCCGCCATACCATTGTCAGTACAATGCAATTGAGCTTGTGTGGGCTCAAGTAAAGCGTCAGGTTGCCAATAGAAACAGTACATTCAAAATTGTGGACGTCGAAAGACTTGTTAACGAAGAACTTAACAATGTAACACAAGAACAATGGGCCGCTTGTGTTAAACACGCACAACAATTACGGGAAAACGATTATGTAAAGGAGATATGTCGGGATGAAATTTTGGACCCAATTATAATAAATTTGAAGGACAGTGACACAGAGGGCGAAAGTAGTGCGGTCAGTGACGACGAGGACAACGACGGCAGTTGTTGGAGTGACGAGGAGCTCCTGGCAGTCCCTCTGGCATAATCAGGTACGTTCTTTTCTCCCATTAAGTTTATTATATGTTATATTATCTAATGTTCCGTGCTCTCCGTGACAAGGCGTTTCGCCCAACCACGCTGTCTCTTTTCCATGTGAGATTTCGACATGGCACCGCCGCAGTGCGCTGCTATTGGCTATCGCCATATGCAGGAGATTTGACGCGCACTATAGTTGTGTTGTGTTATGGTAATGTTTTGTTGCTTTGTTATAGTGTTGTGCTTTTAGTTTTTTCCTTAGACTTTGCATAATGCAAGTTATCACTCAAGCTGCTAGTGAAAATCCTAAGTATGAAGACAAAACTGCAGAATATTATTTCCTTCATGGAGAGCACAGGTGTCCACCCCCCTCAAAGCCAATGGCGCATTCCCCAAAAAATTATGTCATGCGTCCCCCCAGATTAGCTATATCATGTGCCCCCCCCCAAAAAAACCTCATTCGCGCCCTCAAACCATATCGTAATTCCCACAAAGTATTTAATTACGACAGTGTGTCTACCGAAAGTAACTTTTTTTTAGCTTTACAGAACACTATACTTGATCTGCCCTTATTCCCTAAACAGGGGTGCCCATCACTCAAGACCACCCCTAAAATCGTTCATAAACCCCCGAAAATAGTTTGGATGAATGTGTAATAGATGATGTCTATTTGAATGAAATACCATGTTACATTGTCCATATTTTTTGATTGTTCGATTTTCGAAAAAATCTTAAAGCTAGAACATTGATTGGTTAAATGTAGTAAATTAAAATATGTAAATATGCATATAAATAGCATTTTTGAGTGGGTTTATAAAACTCAATTTGAGTATTTAACACGTTTAATTCAGAATCCCCCCAGAACACCGGTGTCAATTAAGGCCTAATATGTAAGAGTTGGATATTTCTCCCCCCCCCCCTTTCGATAATACCCTTAAACACTTCCTTTTTAATCTTTATCTGTATTTATTTTCTCTTTCCATATTCTTTAATCTTGTTTCTCTTTCTTTTTCTTTTTTCCTTACAATTTCCTTCTGCTTTTCCTCTTTCTTCAATTTGGCAACATCGCTTTCCTACTCCAGTTTGTTGCTTCTACTTCAAAAGAAAACCGCCAGCTTGGGTGTTTCTTTTAACAAAGAGTACCGCTCCCTTTGTTAACCGCTGGTGATATAATGAACGCGCGGACTTTTACTGTGCCGATCACCCCACCTTCGTTAGCACGTAACTGGAAGTTTGTGAAAATTTCGGTTTATCAATGTACAGTTAGCTCGCAACTTGAACTCTGGTGGCGATTAACTTTACTGGTACTTCTTCTTGCAGTTACCAGCCTAACTGGAAGTTGCGAAGCAACATGGCTGCAAAGAGAAGATAATAAAGTAAGAAGTACGCCCATGAAACCTGACCTAATCAAATTTGGTATTCAATATGATCCAGATAGCAGTAGCGTACGCAGGATTTCATCAAAGGGGAAGGGTTATTTCTAGAGCTTTCTCCAAATTCACATTACCATTGTTTTAATATACTTTAATTAAATAATAATAATTAATAATACTTATAATTTATTAATTAGTTGAATTACTACTAATAATACTACTAATACCACTACTACTATTAAGTAGTAGAGATCTACATAAATACAGCATTTATGAAAGGAATAGAACGAAATTACTTAGTCATTCGAGTTTGATAAATTCTAGGAGCATTTTCTTGTTTCTTTGTTACGAAATAATTGTCTAGTCAACGAGGTGACATATTTTAAGTGTGAAGAAAATCCATAAAAGCAAGAAAATATTAAAATAAATTGAAATAATAAAAGTATGGAACTCATCCAAGGAGCTGCGGTGTTCTGGTCGATAGGGCGTCTAACAACAACGCGGGAGATCAGGGTTCGATTCCCGGAATTGGTTGGAATTTTTCAGCTTTTGTCCCCAATAATTCACATCTGGATTGTCTCGCTGTTCTTATCAACAAAATATTTTTCAATAGTTAATGTTATTGTCGTTTGAAATCAGAAATTTAAACGTGTCAGTGTAAACAATGGGAAAGCGGTGTATTCTTGTCCGCCTAGCTTTTGTCTATACATTACCTGCTTACAACGAAGTAAGAACTTTCTTTAGTTAATGTTCATTGTTTTCACACACACACACACACACACACACACACACACACACACACACACACACACACACAAAAGATATGTTCATTAAACATTGATGCAGGTGAGATACAAAACAACTTTCTTTTTCTTTTAAATCAAAGTTGCCCTCATATTTTATTTTCAAGAATTTGTGTTTATTTTCAAGGCATTCACTCTGAAAGACGCGTGAGTTTGGTATGCTGTGCTTTTTCTCCATGCTGCATGGGAATAACAATTCAAATTATTATTATTAGTGATAAATTGGCCATTTATAATTTTCTTCACAGCACTTTTCATAATATTTCAGAAGCTCAAAGGGGTGTAAACCCCGTAAACCCCCTTGCGTACGCCACTGCCAGATAGTACAACTATTGTTTCTTGCATTCTTGTATGTGCTTCATAAATTGATCCAAGATAAATATAGTATACGTACGGCAAATATGGACACTTCCTTCATTGTTTTGTAGTTAGCACACAATAAAATTGTTTGTCCCAAGCCATCAATCAGACAGAAGTCACGCAAATTACCTAGTTGAGACACTGTGTTGATAAACAAGGTTCACCAACTACTCACTTCTTTTTCATGTCTACATACATCATTGTGACACACAATTATCTTCATGAACCAAACTAAGTGCTTCTATGGCTCACGTAGGTTACTAAGCTGCTCCGTGTTGGTGACTTAATTTGAAAATCCTAAGGTAAGGCAACTTAACATTTTTTTTTACTCAATTGAAGAAAGATGTTTATGCCATCATCGGCAACAGAAATATACTAAAATTTCCTAAGAGGCCTCCGTTTGCCTAACACACTTTTCCTGGTTTCTCAATGGCTTTTATCAAATATTTAGATAATTTAAAACAATGGAGCATATGAACTACAATATATTTCTGATATTATTGTAATTTTAGTCAACGTGTATTTTTCGCCATGAAACAAATGATAATTATTGAAGTAAATAAAATAAGTGAAAAATCAATAAAGTTATTGCAAATATATTATCCTGTGATACAATTTCGTTTCTTACAGGATGAAGACTAGAACATGGGTGGAAGATATAGAATTATCATAACGGTGATTATCATTCTTCACTATCAGACGACTTCATGTGAAAAGGGATATAAAGAGCTTAAACCTTACCAAGAGAATTCAAAATTTCCGATAAAATCACTCATTACCATCATTAACCATCAATTTTCTAAACCTACAGAATTTTCCTTAATCGATTTATCTAGAAACTCAGGATTTGTTGATGATTTTCAAAAACTTAAAGTTAATTGTCTGCCTATAGTAGGTATACGATTTTCAGTTTCGAAAGGAAACTATCGATGCAAATCCTCAACTCAAAGCAGTAATTTTATGATTATCATCGATAATGAGAAGATTGTCGATTTATTCCTACTAGCTAAATATTGTGAACTTTGGAATTCTAGAGGAAAATTTATAGTTGTTTTACAAAACCATACACAAACTCAAGAATTTATTATGTTCTTTAAAAAGGCTTGGATGTATAGGATCCTAGATATCATAATTATACAATGGCGAGAAATTACTTCAAATGAGAAAAGTTTTGGTAAAGTTAAATACCAATTGGAATTTGTTTCTTACAATCCTTTTGTTGATAGGCTGTATACACAGATATTTAAAAGTGAAATAGTGTCCTTATTTCCTCACAAATTGCAAAATCTTCATAGGTATCCAATTTTGGTTGCCAATGTAAACAATTTACCATATGTCGTCGTGAAGGTAAACGATGGGAAGAATATTCAGTATGAAGGCTACTGTGGGAAAATGTTTGAGGCCATATCTAAGCATATGAATTTTACACCCGTTCACAAGATAGTTTATAATAGTCCCAAATATTACGGAATAAATCTACCTAATGGGACATTTACTGGCATGGTGGGGGACATTGCTAGCAAGAGAGTAGACATTTCACCTAACGGAATGCTAAAAACATTGGCAAGAATGAAGGTCATTGATTACACGGTGGCGATTAGAACTGCAGAATTAAATTTCATTGTACCAAGAATAGATGCACCTCCCTGGAAAACAATCTTCTTAGTTTATGAGGAAAATGCGTGGATTGCTATTTTTATTGCACTTATCGTTGTTCAAATTTCCTACGTATCATTTGTGAAAATAATTCCCGAAGATGGAAACACTCGAAACGTGGATTACTACATTCTGTATGTGTTTTCCATATTTTGTGGAGTCTCTGTAAAGAAAAAACCAAAAAAGTTCATATTGAGGTCATTGTATATTAGTTTCGTGTTCTCTTTTACAATTCTTCAGTCAATTTACCAAGGAACCGTTATCAGAATACTCACCGTGCCGCAATTCATGAAAGATTTGGACACTCTACAGGAAATATCAAGTTCTAAGTTAGCAGTGGCGGTTCCTAGTGATTCTGTGAGGCATTTGATAAAGGGTTCAAGCAATCATCACATACGTAGCATGGCGAACAGATTCATAGATTTTGAAGGAATGAGGGCCACTGTTGCTAAAATTGTAGATGGGAACCATTTAACACTTTGTACTCTACGAGAGAAAGTAGAATTAATTATTAACAAAGAAATCCCAATGACAGTTCGGTCTAAATTGCACATTGCCACCGAGCCTGTAGGTCTATATGACTTGTCATTTGGGCTTGCAAAAGGTTCACCCTACTTATCAAGAATGAATGAACTTATATCGCGATTGGTTACTTCAGGTCTTACCGATAAATGGGTCAGGGACTCTGTTGCTAGTAATACATATAAGACGGATGAAAATGGTTTAAGGAAAGTCACTTTACAGAATCTTGAAGCTGTTTTTTATTTGCTTGTTGTAGGTTTATCGGCTAGTTTTATTTCTTTGTTAATTGAAATATGGTCAACTGAGCAATGTGGTAAGAAGTTGCTCCGAAGTCTACATTTGACAAATCTTAGTTAAATGTTAAACGTAGTTAAATGAAATTTGGATACGTTAGAGGATTGAGTCACTTCTCAAAAATTTTACAGCTAATGATTTCTAAAGGGCTTGGCAGGCCAATACTTGAAAGTAAGATGGCGGGAAATTGTTGGCTATTTAACGGTATTGCTGATAAATTAGTTTCTAAAGTAAGTTTACAGAATGTTTAAGCTGTTCTTATATTTGCTTGTTGTAGATTTATCAGCTTCTTTATTTGTTTCTTTGTCGAAATATGATCAATTGAGTCACCTATTAAGAAATTGCTGCGAAGTCTACAGTTCCATTTGACAAATCTTCGTTAAATTCTAGCAGTCTGTTAAATCAAATTTGCGCAACATTATGGGATTGAGTCGCTTCTCAAAATATGTTACATCTAATGATTTTTAAGGGGCAGGTCAATAGTTGAAAGCAGAAAAAGGTTGAGCATTCAATTTATTGCTGATACATTACTTTCTAAACATAATCATAAGCAGAGCTTAAGATTGTTTGCTTTCAACACAGTAATCCCAGTATTTTGTATTTTTCTTATACGTTACTTATCTTTTGGCTAATCATGCAGATAAGTGGGAAATTATTGCATGAAATTAAAGGGATACTGACAGAAAAATATTTATGAAAATTGTCAATGTCTCTAAATTTGTGATATCCAATTTATTTTCTTTCTTAAACTTCAAATAGGGGAAGTCGCGGAATATGAGCAGTTTTAATGTAAGTCTGTGAAATTTTTTTTTTTTTTTTTTAAATGTAATCTCATAGTTATTTAGGAATATTTGTATAGGCTAAAATAACATGTAAGTTGTTAGTCTGACAAAATGCCATAATAGTCATTTGAAAACGTAGTGATAAGGCTTTCTATTCAGAATGAAACTGTTTCGTTGTATGTAAGCATTGTGTCACAGGAGATGGTAATTCAAATCATTGCGTCTGGGGAAATATGAGCAGAGGTATTCGGGGTAATATGAGCAGAAATGGGGAAATATGAGCAACTATTTTCGACTGTACAATATTCCAAAATTAGATTAATAGATTAATTATTCTGGTCTTTAGAACATTTAAGTTAAAGAAATGAATGTAATTTAGCAATAGGTATTATAAACAAATAAGTAAATAAACAAGTAACAATGAAATACATTAATGAATGATTTATTCATTCTTTAACTGATGACGATTGTATGGGTCCTGTTTGCGGAGGAAACAATGACTTCAATGGAGAAAAATGGTTAAGGTGTGAGAATAGCTGCGAGTGGTTACATGAGGACGGTGTAAACATTGAGAAAGATGGAGTCACCTTTGTATGTGAAAACTGCAAATGATTTTTTGGGTGGTGATGATAGAGACATTCCTTTTGTGGTGTAGAGTATAAATGGTAATAAGTACCAGGTGCACTAAGAAAAAAATGTAAAAATTTTGATATATCCAGTTTTATTTGCAGTGGCCCATATTACCCCTGGTACATGCTCATATTTCCCCGTGTCTGGGGTAATATGAGCATCTTGACATTATTTTGTAAAATATTATTCTTACAAGAAACTCTCTGTTTCTTCTTTTATCTGTTTAGGGTTAAAGTAGAAAACAAGCTGAGGAATCAAACGGAGAAGCGTTTAAAACTATAACAAATACGGATTTTTAGTTTTGTAATGAAAAACCTTAACTATGCTCACATTCCCCCGACTTCCCCTATGTTTGTTAATGTACATTTGATGTTACGTGATATGATACCCGTTTGCTCCGACCTACTGTAGCAAGCGGGCATCTAGATTTTAAGGTAATTGTCACAAAACAAAATATGTCTCTTGCTATTTGTAACGCTTCCACATTCAGTAATATGATCAAGATGAAGATTATCATGACGGTTTAATTTTTGTTGAAGTTTCAGCATCAAACTGTATTGCTGATAAATTAGTTTCTAAAGTAAGTTTACAGAATCTTTAAGCTGTTCTTTATTGGCCCGTTGTATATTTATCAGCTACTTTAATTGTTACTTAATTAAAATATGGTCAACACTCATTGAGTTATGAATTTTGGCTTTTTATTCTTATGCTTGCTGCGTAGCCCCTCCTTTCACACAACTGTCGTGTTACTAGGCAATTTTCCCCTATGACACACTGCCAGGTTATTAAGCAACACGTATATAAGGGAATCTATAATATACGCATTACATGACAGAGTCAGAAATACGCAGGTGTAGACCCAATCTACTCATGCTACATTTAGATGGAGAAAATCAATTTAAATCGACATTAAAAAGGTTGTATTTAAAACATAAATCCACACATCAATTCTATTGTGAGGCAATTAAGTAATCTTAATGATTATTGATTAACCGAAGGCTCTCAGGTTGCTAGGAGATTGTTGTTGTTAGATCGCTCGCTCTTTGGTTTAGAGAAGAAAATTCTGAATGAATGGTTTGATTGGTGTCGAAATGAACTTACAACAGTTGGAGAATCATACAGACAATTTGCTGAATTCAAAACACAAAAACCATGGTTTCATCATGTAAGTGCTACAAGAAATGTAATTGTATTAATTAATAGACTGAGAACGGGCCATTTGTGTACTAGGCAACATTTATCCAAAATTGGAATAACGAACAATAAGAAATGTGAATGTGGCTGGGAAAGTGCAGATGCTCAACATATAATACTGGAATGCTCAAAATATAATAGAGGGAGAAATAACTTGTAAAAGACTTTAAATAATCTAAAGGTTCAGTTTCCAACAAATTTGTTAAGTTTAGTTGGCAATCCAGATGTGCGGATTGGTTATAGTTTTTATCATTTTTAAGGAAGTGTAACATACAATTGTAAAAGGCAAAGTGTTCTTTTTTTTTAAAAAAATCTAATATATGTAAAATAGGGGGAAAGTACTGATAATTTTAATGTGAAACAATTGTGTACATTTTATATGTGTATTTTTATGGACAAAAAACGGCATAAAAGATGTTAGGTTCCAAATAAAGGAATGAATGAATTAAAACACCATTAAGCCTTGTTTCCATGATTAGTTTAGTTTATGTTTTTAATAAAATAAATTACTGCCTTGGTCAGCATATTTATATTTTTTTCATAATGAATGAATGAATAGAGACGATAAGGTGTTTGTATTCTGATCCAAAGATGTATGGTTTGTTTTTTGTGGAATTTTGACAAGTGTATATTGAAGAGAAGTTGTTCGATAATATATTGTTATTGTCTGCTTCAGTGTTTTACTTAAGTGTAAAGTATATCGAACTAATATTTGTGGAAGTTGTGTTTAGAGTTCATTGACAGGAAGTACAGTACCTTCATTTGGATATTTTGTCGCTTGAATGCGACCCGTGCAGCGACTGGAAGCACGCATCTTGCTGGCGAAATTTGATGTTCGTAATCCCTCAACTCGTCATCTTCTTCTAAAAGAACCAAACCCAACCAGCCTAACCTAACCACCACAGATTATTTACTACCTTAAAAAGCTATCACCCAATGGGAATGATTGAAAAGGAACCTAAGAACTCGGCCCACTCACTTCCCTGATAAGAATATGTAGAAGTGCTCATTACTAAAACATTTTATGGAGAAAAGAAAGAGGTCTCTGTCAGTACCTTAGGATTTTCAGCGCTGAGTTCAGCGCTGAAGCTTCAGTTGACGTCATCGCCTATTCCACCACTTAACGTTCAATTTTTCATCACAAATTGTTTCAAAATAGAGGCTACAGTTGCTCTTTTCTCTGCAGTTTCGGCTGTTGCTTCGGTTTTTATGGAAACACCGTTGTTGAATGAATTTAAAAGAACAACTAAGGCTAATACGAAGGAAGATGAAGATTTATTTGTACTTTCAAGTGCAGTGGCAGAACACACACATTTATTCTGTAGATTTCCGGCCCGTAATTCACTTCCATCGTTCTCATCGACGACATTGGCCGTATCTACTCGGCGCAACAGTTCCGCAACTGTTGGGACGCTACCACAGTGGATGCACTTGCGGCTCAACTTTTGCTACTCAACTCTCCCAACTCCCTTTCCCTACGCTACTTTTCTTCAACTCTGTTGTTTCAAAATGGCGGGATGGAGCAGACGACATTTCAGTGTGCCCGAGCAGCGTTGCTAACCGTACATGTACGAGAATTTCATGAGGTCAATTTAACCAGTCTTGAAAATTTGGTTACGTCTAATTATAAAATTATTGTTATCATTAATGTATTGTTACGTATTATTATTATCTATTAAAGTAAGAATCTCATACATGATACATACAATATAAAATTAAATATGATCTCCTATTGTCAAAAGCATTATAATCTCGGTAAAACATGACTCCTCTGACCAATTTTATGTTTTATTCTATACTGAAGTTGAGAAATATCAGAATTATTTATTATTCGATTGTTTGTGGAGCAGTGAATGAGATCAGCTTGATATTACTTTACCTGCCGTTCATAAAACTCCCCGAAAAATCTGACACAAAGCGAGATATGTCTTTGGAGTTTGTTTCAAGACGCATTAAATTAAATTATTGTTGCAAATCCACATTGAAACTGCATGTTCGCTTCTTGGCCATGCTTATGCTCTGCTCTACGAATAACGGAACACCCACAAAATAATACAATTTCTTTTTTTTAGCACGATATTTAACAGTACAGGAAATGTTTCAAATTTAGACTTGGTTTTCAATCTAACTCCTAGACTTTTATAAAACTTACTTACTTACTTACTTATTCCGATCCTCTTCTACCTAGTGTTGCTCACGGGACGGGACAAGCCTTTTGAAATTCGAGACGGGACGAGACGGAATGCCTTTCTCGTCTCGTTTTCGAGACGAGACACGAGACGGGACGGGACGGCTCTTAAAAAGTCTCGTCTCGTCTCGAATGTCTCGAAAAAATAAAAGCAAAATTTTTAATCAGTTGCAAATACTGGTTTCTTGGAATAAAGTATTTCAATTAGAAACGTTGATAAGCGTGTATTAAGTCAAAATAAGAAGACTATTCTAGAGAGAGGCATGAATGAATACCTAAACTTATTTCCTATACTCTTTCGAAACACAGCGTTACTCCCCATTTTTTTAAAAAAAATTATTCCAGGTTAATAACTTTATGTTACGATAGTACTCCAGATACTAATACAATTCTGAATAACATCAAGTAAAAGGGCAGGTAGAGAAGGTGGAAGGAGGGGCCAAAAGATCGTGGAATGTCTGCGTCCGAGGTTTATCTTGTAAATAGTCTCAGCTCTATAGGATGGAAAGATAAACGGACAGACGGATATGGTTTATTTTTATTATTTAATTTTTACATCAAAGGGTGTACAGAAGTGATTGTTATTAGGAAGTAGGAAAAGCATTGTAGGAAACATGGCAGTACAAATTGATAAGAAGTTGTTGGGAAAGTTATTAAGGAGTCCAAGTTATAAGAAAGACTAAGAGAAGGAGATAATTAGGGACAAATAATCTTGCATTATCCCACTCCGAACAGCTGAGAGCTAAAGAGGAGAAAATACGGGAAATATGGAAAGAAGTAATTTGGTGATTTTAGTGTTTACAGGGAACCACGACAAGATTTTACCACATGATTATTTGCACGGGTTGCGAAATTATTAGATTGATTGATTGATTGATTTAGTTTATTTTGCTTCGCGTTTTGTGCCTCTTGGCTAATTTGCGAAGATGGGGATGAGTGATGAAATGGTGAAATTGATGAATGGACATTCACAAACAACCAAGCCCGACCGGGATTTGAACCACCCGGGACCCTTGGCGTCGCAGCGCAATGTGCTAACCACTCGGCCACAGGGTCGGGCTCGAAATTATTAGAATGTTATGGAAATTTCGGATATGTCTTTGTTGAGAAAATTCTTGTTGTTTCCCTCAGGCATTCTGCAGGTGGTTGGATTCGATTTTTTTACGTCCGTTTGAAGATTATTTCCAATGTTTTTTTTTATTTCTTTATTTCTTATTTAAGGAGAATACTATTCCTTGGATTGTAATAACGAAATACTGAGACTGATATAGAATAAATTTCAAATGCAGGAAGTGCACTAAGTTCTGTATAATCGTCGTAGAAGGAAACTTTTTTGTATGAGGGTACTCCCCGATGGTACAGTGGTATCATCGTCGCCTTGTAATCAAGGGGTCCCGGGTTCGATACCCGGTGTAGGCACATTGTGATTTGAACCCCACTTTAAACTGTGGGTCCAGTCCCGATTAGCTTTTCTGTAAATCAGATGAAGGAATGTTGTAGCTGTTCTTTTTACCTAGGTATTCTGTAAATTTAGCCTTCAAGTTTATGAGCAAAATACATGTAGTATCTACTGTCTACATTTTCACTCGTTATTAAACACATTTCACAAAGTAGTTTTATCGAACTTCAGAGGGAAGCTGACAGTAATGTCAGGGTGGCGGGAGCTTGTTTATGACCAGGGTGTATTCCGACACTATTTTTCGCCTTTCCACACTGACAAAGGTTTCGCTTTGAACAATGGGCACCGTTGCTTCAGGGGGCAAACACCAAACATAGGGCGAGATTGACCTGCAGTAGCGGGTACGTGCCATAAATCCAGGTCTAAATTAGGAATGAAAGTTGATGCAAGGGAGGGGCAATAAAAATTCTGTAATTTGGTTTGCTTGCTGACAGGAAGTTTTGCAGGAAAAGCTGAAAAGGTAAACGGCAGACTTTGAATGAAAGAGGGACAGTGAACATAAGTTCTTTGTGTTATTCGCCGACACACAAGCTTCCATTTCGAAGGTGAGGTTATCAGCAGCGAAGTTATTAGAGGTTTGGAAGCAGTGACGACGCCAGAGGGGGCAGGGGGACGCCCCATGTCAGACACTTCGCCCCCCCGACCCGGCTCCCCAACTGAAGTTAATTAAATATCGAATAATAAGAGAGTTCATTTATAAGAGTATGACGATTTTCAGCTTTTCAAAGTGGTGTATTCTGCATGATATCACTTTCCTGCTTATAATACCAACTTGATTAACAAATATTAATTTGTTTCGTCCAAGATTCGAGCGCCGACCTGGGCATAGATGATTTCTCATTCATTTATGTCCTGTAATAGCCGATATTAACCTAAGTTTTAACCAGTCTTAAGAACTGGGAAAAAGTGTTGAATGTGGATGATTTTAAAACATCACGAATATTTTCAGGACCACAAGACATCATCTGTAGTACGGGCAAATTATTCTAATCGTGGTCGTTAGTGACAACGCTAATTATTAAAAGACATTCAAAGTTGATTCAAGATTTGGTTGGTTGGTTGATTTGGTGTTTTAAGTCCACTTTATTCACAGTAAGGCTAATCGGGACTGGACCTACAATTTAAAAGTGCCTCCACTGGGTATCGAACCCGGGACCAAAGGTGATCGAAGAAAAACCGACACTACATGTCAGTTGTTGTGGATTCATCGCGGTTTCTTACTATTCAGGGACTTGAATTTCGAGATGATGAGTCTGAGGCAAACCTTAAGAAAGGGAATTTCTTCGATACTCTTGAAGCTAATGAGGGGATATTGTTTGGAAATGTATTGAACGTGAACCTTAAAATGCAAATTACACTTAAAATTCGATTCAAAACATATCGCGGGCAGGTAAAGGAACGCTTATTAGGATTTGCCACTCTTCAATTATTAGATGCAGGTTCGCTCTTTCGCGTACATATCAAAATCGAAGAACATCTTCCCACGAACTCCGTAGGTGCCTGTAATTGGGTAGCACAGACATACGTTGGAGTGGTAGAGTAAGAGTAAGTATTGCCAGGGTCAGAATATTTCTTGAATTATGAGATAACTGTAACCTTTGTCTGATTTTTTATCCTGTGATAACGTTTCCCTGAAAGGTGAAACACAAATTTTGCCCAAAACTCTTCAGCGTTACGAAGATTTTGTTGCCAGCCTTCCCCCCCCCCCCAGTCAAATTTCCTTGGCGTCGTCACTGGTTGGAAGTAAATTTATTAGGACGAGGAAAGTAACATTAGCTGTTGACAGTGTTGCACCAAAGGACGTGATATGTGCTACTGTTTGTATAAATGATAGGAAATTTAAGCAAAAATTTATAATTGTTGAGACATGAGAGTTGTTTCCTTCATTTGATCGTAGGAAGGGGTTTTCTGAGACAGAGTGGGATTATTTTACACATACATGGAAAAGGGTGGTTGTTTAAAGATAGAGACGTATTCAGTTCAGATAAAATGAGAATTTAGCCTTACTGTTATGAAAAGAAATAATGCAGTACGGGGAAATAATAACTTCACATTTTTCGCACCTGGTGGGATGCAACACAAGAGTATTGCAGGAAGTCTATGAACGAGGATGAAGAAGGATATGTGAAATTTGATTTACCTGCGGGTGAATTAGTTTATTCTAATATTCTTAAGGTTGATATTGTTTCCTTTTGTTTTTTTGAAGTCCACTTGATTCGCAAATAGGCTAAATCGCGAACCGACCTACAGTTTAAAGTGCGATCCCATCCACTTTGTGCCTCCATTGAGTATCGACGCGAGGACCCTTCATTACAAGACATCGACGTTATTACTACGCCATCGGGGAGGCACCCAATTTACACAAATATGTTGAATCCAATAACACGTTATATGCATAATCTGATAATGATGCACTTTGGGTGCATCTAAACATATTTTTTTCAACTATAGCATGTCTATAAGAATCATTGAATTTTTATAACTTCAGCAGGCACGGCTCTGTAAACGTGCGATGTAAAATTAATGCAGGTTTGCCTTCCATACGTCGTGGTTTTGTCACGTTTCTTCGCTTCGTAAAACATACACTTTTGCAGGAAAGGCTTCTTGCATCCTCCTGGGGCCTTGCTCTAGCTAAACAAAAAAATATATTTGTTTAGCATAATCGAGGTTACATATTCCTGCCGAACTTACTAGAAAACAAGGATTCTATTGGGATCATACTGCTTTGAATGACAGTATCAATGAAGTTTTATGTACACTACTACTTATAATAATGAGCATAAAATATTAATCAGGAACTTTATTTTTCGTCAACTGGATGTAACATTTTTTTGTTGTTGTTATTCAGCAAATATTCAATTCATCACCTTTTTTGACATTAATTTTCTTGCCAGGACAGCTGTTTTTATGCAGATTTTGACGATCTTAACTACACGTAAGCTAGATATTAGCTAATATTTGTGCTGTTATATTACTATTCTTCTACCATTTTTGTAACATGTCATGCAATAACAATAATAGAATTGATTAATTTACATATTCAAGTGAATAGACCTATGAATTATATTAATGCATTAATTTAACCATTTGCTTAATTATTGTCGTTAATGTTATTATTATCATTTTTTTCTGAAACACTTGGCAGAGACACCCTCCCCCGACATATATTTCTAGATGCGTGCTTCCCGAAGGATAAATTAGATCAAGCGGTTGTGGTACCGGACTTAGAGGCTAAAGGGAAAACAAAGAAGTATGTGCGTCATAAGCTGAGCATAAGAAACAGCACAATATCACAAAGAAACACTTTTTGAAACTTATGTCATAGAAGATGTTTAACAATATTAAGAACAATAAATGCTTTCTATTTGTAATTAACTAAATATTGAAATTTTAAATAGTCTTTTGTGTTCGTACTACACATTTAAAAACTTTTTTGTTGCTCTCAGCGCCAAGCTTAGAATTTAAAGAAAAATGTACATTTTCATAGTGCACGGAAGTTCGACATTCAGAAAGAAAGAAGGTCTATTGGAAAACATTTCAAGACTTCCAAAAGGTATAGCAGTAATGAAAAAGAGCACTCACTTATACCGTGTTTGTTACAACCTGTCCGGCTTCCCGCGGTAGCTGATCGCTGGCTTTTCTAGCATAAAACAAGCGGTGTTGCTGCTGAAGACCGCCTGAACTCCGTGCTGGGGAAAGCCACAACCAGGCAGCAAATTAAAATACGCAACGTGGCAACAACGTCTACGTAAGCTCCTCTCTTCTGGCTTCCATTCGCTCCTCGCTGCCCAGCAGACGACTTTTTCTCGTTTCTCATTGGCACCAAAACTGTCGAGCGATCGCTAGCGCGGGAAACGGGGCAGGTTCTAACAAACTTGGTATAAATGTACGATGAATAGACAGTTGTATGAAGCGAGAAAAACCACAAGGTAGATTTCATAAGATACCTAGCAATCAGTAACCAACAAACTGCATTTTTAATATTAATGTCCTCATGATTAACGAACCTTATTTATTCTCACCACTCAATGGGTAAAATATTTGGAGCTTTATCCCACTTTCCGGAAAAATATTGTGTTTCTGCTATTTTTTACTTTTGTTGGCATGATATCCCGGATAACTTTTTCGAGACGAGACGGGACAAAACGAGACGGGACGAGACGAGACGAGACAGAACCCTTCGAGACGGGACACGAGATGGGACAAACGAATATTTTCGAGACGAGACACGAGATGGGACAAACGAATATTTTCGAGACGAGACACGAGACGAGACAGTATTTTCACGAGACGGGACGGGACAGACCAAAGTCTCGTCTCGTCTCGTCTCGTGGGCAACACTACTTCTACCGATTGGTGTCGAGGTTTTGCAGAGAGCTCGCCATCTGTCACGATCTTCAGCCAACTTCCTTCCTTCACTCCACGAGATGTTCCTCCTGCTCAGGATATCCTTCATTCCCTCATTCCATGTCCTACGTGGTCTTCCTTTCGGTCTCTTTGCAAACAATCCTCCCATTCTTGCATCCCATACCTGTTTAGGTATTCGATGTTCAGGCATTCTGCTGGTGTGTCCAAACCATCCGAGTTGTGCTTGCTCAACATCCTGATATATTGGTTTTGTGTTTAATGTTATTCTGATTGTTTTCTTTCTGATTTTGTCCCTTCTGGTCTTTCCCACTGTTCTCCTCAAATATTTCATTTCTACTGTTTGTAAGTTTTGTTTATGTTTTTCATTAATTATCCAGGATTCACTTCCATATATCAATGTTGGTACATAAGTTGATTTGTACACAATCATTTTTGTTTTATGGCTTATTTCCTTTTTCCCTAAAAATCCTTTGTTTATGGCATAATATAATCTGTTTGTATTCTTTATTCGAGTGTTTAATTCTTCATCTTTTTTCCATTACTATTGATTGTAACACCTAGATACTTAAAACTTTGTACTTGCTTCAACTCTGAATTTTCAAGGCTTATTATGCAGGATTTTTCTATTCTCCCTATCCTTAACACAGTTGTTTTATCTTTGTTTATTTTCATATATTTCATTGACATATTACCATTTATTATTTATAAATTTCTTTGTAGGTTTGCTTGTGAATTTGCAAACAATACAATATCATCTGCATATAAAAGTTCAGATACAGTTACAGTTTTCAGTTTCCTACTTTGAATTTTCTCATCTTTGGTTTTATTTCTTTCATAACATCATCCATCAGGATGATAAACAAAAAAAAAAATTCCACGTCCCGATCCCGACTTCAGCAAATGACTTCCCGATTTTTCGGGATCCCAAGCAGTTGGGAAATAGCGAATGGTCATTTTAAAAAGTTGTTAATTCTCTTCGTTTCCTGCATTGCAGTGTCTGGAACTTATTGGAAATTGTTTGTTTTTATTCCAGAAATGCAAAAATAATCACTTGAGTTGAATATATATATATATATATATATATATATATATATATATATATATATATATATATATATATATATATATGATGCATGTGCGTGTGTAATTCTTGATCTCATGTTGACAAAGTCAAATACAAGGGCCTACAGAGTGATTCAAAAGTCCCTTAACACCCCTATAAAAAGTAAATGAGTTAGGTTGGGTAGAATTAGTCATGAACGTCCGCCATATTGAATTGAACTCAAAATTTTTAAATGGGATGGGGGTGATGTGCGTGGACGTCCGCAGGATTTTTTTCCAGGGAGGGGCAAGCAAGGAAATGGTTTTCCAGGTGGGTCAAGGAAACATATTTTCCCCCATAATAGTTATGCCCCCTGTAAAAAAACACTGCTTAGGTCGGAAATTATCATCCTCCTTGAACGTACTTATAATAATTAACATAAATTACTGTGACTGAAATGAAATTGTGTGAAATATGTAATTTTTAGGTGGACATTCTTTTTCCGGGGAGCGGGGGCGTGGCCCCTCCTTCCCCCCTTCCGGACGTGCATGGTGATGTGCATAGGCGCCGATTTCGTTAGAGGTAGGGGGACAAATCTAAGTAAAGCATAAGTACTGATTTCATTCTGTTTGCGAGGGCCTCCCCGATGGCGCAGTGGTAGCGTCGTCGCCTTGTAATCAAGGGGTCCCGGGTTCGATACCCGGTGGAGGCACAAGTGGTTCGGATCCCACTTTAAACTGTAGGTCCAGTCCCGATTAGCCTTACTGTGCATAAAGTGGACTTAAAACAACATATCAATATCAATATCATTCTGTTTGCGAGGGGAGGGGGCAAAGTTGCTTTTTTTTATTTATTTACTTATTTATTTTTGTTGGGACCTAATACACTTGAGTTAACCTCTGAGGAATTGTAATTACAATAACCAGCTTTTGCAACAAAACATAAATATAAGGGAACATCGAACTTTATTAGCGGGACAAAATAATCAGTGTACTCCTGTGATTATGTAATTATACACCTTAATGCTTTACATTTAACTTTTTACTGAGAATTTGGTTATCATATTCGGGTTATAATACTTATTCTTACATCCTTCATAGGAGTTTAATATAGTCACACATATTTACAAAAAAAAGGAAGGCCCAAGATAAAACTTTAATCCTGACGAGGTCGATTTTTGTCATCGCAACTGTCCACCCAGTCATAACACACCATTCATAATATACCAAGCGTTTTCCTTAATTCATTGTCGGTTTGAAAAAGGAAATACTGAAATAGTAAACGCACAAGCACAAGAAATACACTTACGTAATATGTTGAAAGTTATACAGTAACTTTCTTATTCGTACACATGGATTTTCAAAGAAAATGCTTTAATATCTGAAAGGAAATACACTCTTTTGAAATTGTTTCTTTACAATTCAATAACTAATATCATTAGGAACATAAAATCTTACCCAAATTCTGTATAACCAATAACCATAATAAATTAAATGAAACTGAAAGAGAAACATGTCATTTTTTGTACAACTTTTCTATTCGTACACTTAAAAGAAAAAAGTACATTCACAGCATATTGACTGACAGTTCTAATACTTTGATGCGTATCCTTTGGCTTTAATTACTGCTTGACACCTGTTCTTCATAGAATTAACCAGTTTCCGACATGTTTCAGAGCTTATTGTATTCCACTCGGCTTGCACAACAGTTTTCAACTCTTGTTTGGACTTGACGCCTGCTTTATGGACTCGCCTCTTCAAAATTGCCCATAAATGTTCAATGGGATTTAAGTCTGGACTTTGAGCTGGTGTTTGTAGTAGTTTGGGCACATTCCATATTAGCCAATTCGTGTTAACTCGCGCCTTATGATTACTGTCATTGTCTTGGAATCTGTAGATAGGCGGCATGTCTATTTTTTGGGCACTCTGCTTTACATTGTTCTTCAACATGTCTAAATAGACATATGCATCCATGATACCATCAATAAACTAGATGGTACCAACACCTTTGGACGACATACAGCCCCAAATCATTAATGACCCACCACCGTGTTTAACTGTTGGAACTGTGTTAATGTGATCACTGTGTTTATTTGATTTTCTCCAGACCCAATTTATCTCATCTGACCCGTATATATTAATCTTGGACTCGTGTGACTATATGACACTATCCCAAAATTCGTGGTCCTTGTGGATGTGAACTTTCGCGAATGAAAGTCTATTCCTGCGATTCACTTTATTTACATACGGCCTCTTTCGTGGTATTCTGCCACGATATCCATGCTTCCACAAGGCACGTCGGACAGTTTTATCGGATATCATCTTGCCAGCAACATTTTCTACTAACGGTCGTAACTCAGGAACACTTAGTCGAGGGTTTTCTCGCACGCTTTTTAAAATAAAGCGTTCATCACGTTTAGTCAACCGTCTATCTTTGGATTTTCTCGGCATATTCTGTGTTGAACTTTCCTCTCTAAATTTGTTTACTATGTATTGAACTGTGGAGTGTGATTTATTGACTGTTTGTCCAATTTGTCTTAACGAATAACCTCTAAGGGCCAAATTTATAATAACATCCTTCAGATCGGAACTAAGTTCCTTCACCTTGCCCATTTCGAACACGCTGATAGATAGACGATAGGCCTACAACAATACCTACGCCAGCATTCCACTTGACGGGGAGCGCGCCTGCATGTTCAAACTTGTTACGAAGTTGCAAACTGCACGAAATCGCCCGAATAGTGATGGCGCTGTATGCGAGGAAGATTGAAACTCTTGCCTGTACGAATAACAATGTTGCATGAAACAGCGTGTTTTTCTCTTTTCATACAAATTATATGCTCTGTTTATACACTTCGAACATACATTTTTATTGACATTTGTTGGTAAAACCTTGATTAACATCAATTTCCAGGTACATATGAAAATGATTATATTTACTAGTAGATATGACATTTTTTCCTCGGAAATTCTATGTGTACGAATAACAATGTTACATACTGTATATCGGGCCCATGGATGTCAGTCACAGTGATTTATGTTAGATATTATAAATTCATTGAAGAAATATGATCATTTCAGACAGAAATAGTGTTTTTTGAGGGGGCATCACTATTATATGGGGGAAAATATGCCTCCTTTGCCCCACCTGGAAAAATTGTCTTGCTTGCTCCTTCCTGGAAAAAATGCTGCGGACGTCCATGATTGGGCCCCCTATATGGGGGGCGCAAACAAGAACTGGAGGGGCCGTGGTCCCCCTGGCACCTCCGGTTTCGCCCGTTGTGACGTAATATATACGTGACACTGTTTTATTTTCTCACAACTGGAAAATGATACATTTGTTACAATCATGCAGTCATAACGTTTCCTGATAAATAAGTTGAAGAAACCTTCATCATGAAAAACTAAATATGCTGACCAAGGCAGTAATTTATTTTATTAAAAACATAAACTAACGTAACGTTTCAACCTTCTAGCAAGGTCTTCTTCAGACTCTGTATCAAGTACAAAAGTAACCAGATACAACAAGAAGGGTAATATATATACACAAACATTACTCCCTCCAGACTATTTAGAAAGTTGTTTGGAACTTTCTAGCAGATGACTTTCACTTTCCAACTTTACTTTCACCTAAAAGGCTAAACACAATTACTTCCATATAGAATGTGGTTGGACTTTTTTAATCTCACGCTCTTTTCCCTTCATTTTTCTTCCTTCTCCTCTCCTCTTTTTCTCTTGTCCTTTCCACTCTTTCCAACATCTTCTTCCATTCTTTGTTTAACTTCAGTCCCCCATTCCAGTTCATTGTGTCTTCTTCGCCTTTCTTCTCTATTTCCTTGGCTTCCTTCCATTTTCTCACTAGCATTCTCTTCTCCCTTCCTATTTGCTTAGCCTCATCCCACTCTATGTCATGTCCTGTTTCTCTCGTGTGTTTAAATATTTAAATGTAAGATTCTTCCAAGGCATAGGATAGAGTAAAAACATGGCTTGCTTATGGACAAACTCAACAACATAGGAATAAGATAGACAAGCAATCTTTTTTTTCAGTAGTATATTTCCAATTACTCAAATAAGCTACATCATACGTAGTACATAAGAAGAGCAAATTAACATCATCAGCAGTAAACCGTCATGCAACTTCTACCTGCTGAAACAACTAAGTGAGTCTAAATTTATCAGAAAAATGCCTACATTTCAGCCTAATTTACCTCTACATTAATAATACTACCAGAATACTAAGGCTTCAAAAGTGAACACTAAGAATAATGTTCAGACAAGTATAGGGCATCTTGCAAAGGATTATTACTCCCTACATCTACAAGTCAATAACAATTATTCTAAATACTACGAACTTGGACAAAATATAGTCAAATACAAAACACAAGAAGGAAAATAATTACAAGTAAAACAGCAGACACTCAATATCTCAAAGCAATCAGGTAAAAATATTCTACAACAAACTGCCTCATAACATAAAACTGCTAAGTCCCCAAAACATATACAAATACAATCAATAAAAACTACTTGAAAAGGGAAAACTGTCTGCAGTCTCACAGACTTGATGTAAAATAACAGCAAAACTTAGAAGCATGCACAGTCAATAGTGGTCAATTTGAATACAGTTCACATGCAAACTCTCATGAAAAGGTTCAAAACAGTCTCTCAGCTCAGTTCTCATCTATACTTGGACAACAAAATCCTGCAACAAATTCTCAGAAATCCTACCTTTCCTACCCTTGCTTGAATAGCTAAAGTGCAATCTTCATACTAAAATATTGAAAAAGGCATATCTATGTACATAAAAGTGTGTACACATGTGTTTGTCTGTGTGTACTCTTAAATAAATTGATAAAAAAAGCAATATAGTTATAAATCAAAGACTATACCTAATAATATTAATTTCAAAATAAGCTGATAGAAAAAGATATAATAACTACAGTATAAGCTAGGAACATAAATTGAGAGTATTTGAAAATAAGATCCTTAGGAAAATATTTGGGCCTAAAACAGATGAGGAGGCAGATGAGTGGAGAAGATTACATAATTTAGAAGTACATAATTTGTATTCATGTCCAGATATTATTAGAATAATTAAATCAAGAAGACTTAGATGTGTAGATCATGTGGTACAAATGGGAGAGGAAAAAAAATATACAGGATTCTTGTTGGGAAACCTGATGGTAAAAGACCAATAGGAAGACCAAAACAAAATATAGGGATGATGTAGAGATGGACCTAAAGGAAATTGGTAGGGATGGAAAGGAGTATATAGATCTTGCTTAGGACAGGAACAGATGAGAGGCATGTGTTGCTGCAGCCATGAACCTTCGGGTTTAAGAAGGCTAGAGAGTTAGTTAGTTATACATTAAATAAGCATAATATTTGAATTGTAAGTAGTGAATATAACAAATGTACAAAGCATTGTGCGAAAACTATGTCAACTTTCCATTATAAGCAGAAAATTAAACCAGTTTGCCTTAGAAATACATTTTAAGAATAGCACAAAATAGCATGCATAATAGAAAATTAAGAAAACTTTGATGCATAAAAGTACTGACTAGTGCTGAATGAATCAATTACTGTAAAATATTATTCTCTGATTCAAGTGATTTAACTGTAAACATTATCTTTTGTGTGTAAAATATAATTGTTAGTTGCACTGATAAGTACAAATATTAACTTTATACGCCTTCATACACTCTAAATAACATAACTTTGATATATAAATTAGTAACAATTTGTTAAAAATTAAGTTAAACTGTACAATTGTTTTCTTAAATAAATATAAAGTAGTAAAAATACTAAACAAATAATTCCTTCTTTTGCTATTTAAAGGATGTTAAACAGTGTAAACCAGTTGTTAGTGGCTAAATAACATAAAATTTGAAGGCAGCAACAATATTTTTTTAAAATACTGTTTTTTACCTAACTTTGTGAATTAATACTAGTACATTTTGTCAAATTATAAATAAAATATACCTATTTCTTTGGTATTAGTACTATAGCGAAGAAAAATGTTACTAAAACTTGGTTAGTACAGTAAATCTGAGTTTTAGCTTTATTTGTCCGTAACTGGATATAATTGTAACTTGTTAATCTCGCCAAACAAAATCTTTACCTCAATTTTGGATTTTGGAAGCTAGCTGAACTTTAGCGTTTCGAATTACATATAGTGAAGGCCTCTATAGTGGAAAAATACACCCAGTCTGTAAAAATTTGGAAATGTTGTCTCCTTCTCTGTCGAACCAGATCAAAAGTGTTCTCAAATGTTTCAATATATTTCTTAACATAACTAACTTTTCAAGAAAAAAATACCTTGTGCCCAGATAGCTTAGTTGGTATAGCATTAGGCTTTTAACCTATCTGTCCAGGGTTCGAGTCCCTGTCTGGGCGATTACGATTTTTAAATTTTGTCATCGGATCTTTAGCAGAATGGATATAAAATATGTTTACAATCTAACAGATTATTATTTATCTAAAATTTTGCAAATAAGCTTTTAAGTTTCTCAAATATCAGCATCTTTAGCTAACAGTACAGCATAACCAATATTATTATAATAGAAAAGTTCTGGTGGTAGAACCTACACCTACTGTAATATCTCTGTGGTATTAACTTACATGCAGCCCATAACTCTTGGGAGTGTTTCTCCTCCGTTACATTTCCTCGCCATTTACCCTTAGCGTCCAGATTAGCCTCAGAAGCAAAAAAAGCGAAATCTTATATTTGTTCTTTTTATATCTCTGAAACCACCTATACGATAGACCTACATTTAATGAATTTTGCAGTCTTCCTGTTTGATCTGTTAAATAATCCAGTCAATAAAAATATACTTGCATAGAAAAATCTGTTTTTCTGATACTTTAATCTGGTAATCTGCTTTTGCGTGCTTCCTCAGAAATATAGTTCTTGCTACATTTACATAAATCGAAGTCTAGTTAGAGTTGGCCTGTAAGTGCTTCTGGCACATGTAGTTACTTGAAAAAGCAAATATTGGGTGTATAAAAAAATAGCATTCTTTTGAAACAATGAAAAATCAACCTCATTTCCTCGTAGCATTAGCTGTAAATGCTTCTTGCAGATTAACAAAGCTCTGGCGTGTGGGCCTACATCACCTACAATCCTTTGTAAAGTTCGTGTTGTCCTATAAATTGTCGTTATACACATACTAAGTCCCTAGTTACAGCCTAAGCTTTTAGCTTCAATCAGAGGATTTTAGTCCTCATAGACATATAGTGATTGTAGCCTCGTATAATAAACCAAATGGAAATAACCCAAATGTTGATGCACCCAAAAAAACCAGTAATACTTCTAAAATACCTTAAAAAAGGCTATAAGGCTAAATTATTCTTCTAGCATAGAAAAAAATTTAGCAAGTGGACCTATGGTCCATATAGTCAGTCGTCTGTGAACTTCGTCTTGTCCTGTGAATTGTCAATATATTGAAAAATGGTTATATTTTTTTAAAATAAAAGAAACAATGTTCGTAAGCGTCCAGTTATGGAACCATCGGGAAAGGGATTTCAGTCTTTATAGACACACAATAATTTTCGTTACACTAAAAATTTGGCTTCGTATAAAAGCAAATAGTTGAAATGATAAACATTTCGTGTACTTTATCCAGTAAGCCTTAGCTAGAAATACAATAACAGCGTTACAGACATAAAAGTTAAGCAAGCTTTGATATTCTAGTGGCACATAATAAATATAAAATATCCTTTAAAATACTCTGACAAATAGTTGTGGGTTATCTGAAATCAAAATTTTCAAGCCCTCTCTCCTGCATAAATAGGCTCTAGAATTCACTAAGCCTCAAAATAATATTGGGTACATAAAATAAAAAGCAGATGGAGAGTGATGCTGATCGCATCATCTCCAAACAGCAAAAACAAAAGTATATGGATGGAGCCCTACCTGATATATTTTGGAAACTTTACCTAGTATAAAAGTAACAAAATACTCAGCAAACTCTAAAATAAACAAACTTTCCTACGTAGCAGGCGTAACCGGACCTAAATAAATACATATAGAAATACAGAACCAAAAATAGCATAGTGGAAATCAGTAAACCCTAATAATAATAATAATAATAATAATAATATATTATGTGGCTTACATTTTAGCTAAAAGTACTATTTTTAGTGTTTTTGAAAAAATTAAATAAATACTAAACTCTAAGTTAAAAATTTGTAAATGTATATATAATACAAAACAAAATAAATAAAAATTAATACGTACCCTGCAAAAAATCAGTAAAAAAGTTGAAAACATCTCTTTGTGCATCCAAAATATAATAACAAATCCTTCCTGACTAGATTAAATTGTGTTATTTGAGTAATATTAAGCCTAAACTTGTAAAATAAAAGGGTAGAACTTGTCAAAACACACTTCATGTGTACAAAATATAATTCAAAACACATTTAAATTGTGTTATTTGAGTAAAGTTGGAGAATAATCCTGTAAACTTGGAAAAACTCTCTCTCTCTCTCTCTCTCTCTCTCTCTCTCTCTCTCTCTCTCTCTCTCTCTCTCTGTGTGTGTGTGTGTGTGTGTCTTTGAGAGTCCAAAATGTAATAAAAATAGTGCCTGAATAATATAAATAGTGTCATTTGAGTAAATATTAGGCTAAACTTGTAAAATAAACAAATAAAAGTTGAGAACACACACTTTGTGTGTCGAAAATGTAACTAAAAATCTTTCCTGAACAGGTAGAATTGTGTTATTTGAGTAATAATAAGCCTAAACTTGTGAAATAAACAGATAGAAGTTGAGAACACACACTTTGTGTGTCGAAAATGCGACTAAAAGTCTTTCCTGAACAGATTGAATTGTATTATTTTGGTAATAATAAGCCTAAACTTGTGAAATAAACAGATAGAAGTTGAGATCACACACTCTGTGTGTCGAAAATGCGACTAAAAGTCTTTCCTGAACAGAATGAATTGTATTATTTTGGTAATAATAAGCCTAAACTTGTGAAATAAACAGATAGAAGTTGAGAACACACACTTTGTGTGTCGAAAATGTAACTTAAAAGTCTTTCCTGAACAGATAGAATTGTGTTATTTTGATAAAAATAAGCCTAAACTTGTAAATAATAAATTAAAAGTTGAAAAAATCTCTTTGTAAATACAAAATTTAATAAAAAATGTTGCCTGATTAGTACAAATAGTGTTATTTTGGTAAAAATTAATATAAAGTTGTAAAATAATAAGTTAAACGTAGAAAAAAATGTCTTTGTGAGTCCAAAATTTAATAAAAAATGTTGCCTGATTAGTACAAATAGTGTTATTTTGCTAAAAAATTAATATAAAGTTGTAAAATAATAAGTTAAAAGTTGAAAAAAATGTCTTTGTGAATCCAAAATTGAATGAAAAACTGTTGCCTGAATAGTACAAATAGTGTTATTTTGGTAAAAAATTAACATAAAATTGTAAAATAATAAGTTAAACGTAGAAAAAAATGTCTGTGAGTCCAAAATTTAATAAAAAATGTTGCTTGAATAGTACAAATAGTGTTATTTTGGTAAAAAATTAACTTAAAGTTGTAAAATAATAAGTTAAAAGTTGAAAAAATGTCTTTGTGAGTCCAAAATTTAATAAAAAATGTTGCCTGAATAGTATAAATAGTGTTATTTTGGTAAAAAATTAACATAAAGTTGTAAAATAATAAGTTAAAAGTTGAAAAAAATGTCTTTGTGAATCCAAAATTGAATGAAAAACTGTTGCCTGAATAGTACAAATAGTGTTATTTTGGTAAAAAATTAACATAAAATTGTAAAATAATAAGTTAAAAGTTGAAAAAAATGTCTTTGTGAATCCAAAATTTAATGAAAAAATGTTGCCTGAATAGTACAAATAGTGTTATTTTTGTAAAAATAAAAATAAAATTGTAAAATAATAAGTTAAAAGTTGAAAAAAATGTCTTTGTGAATCCAAAATTGAATGAAAAAATGTTGCCTGAATAGTACAAATAGTGTTATTTTTGTAAAAATAAAAATAAGCTGTGAAAATGTTTGACATAAAGTCAAAGTTTGGTAAAAAATAAACTCAAAATTAAGTTAAATAGCACACAGTAACATACATTTACTACCTAAATCAATAATCAAAGGGTCCTAGGTTCGTTACCCCGTGATAAAAGCAAATGGTAAAAACTGTAGGCCCCGTCCCTAATAGCTCTCCCTTCTTCATAGTACAGATAAAAAGACCCTGCGCTAAAGCGTCCTGTGCCTTGAAGGCAAACCTGAGTGGAATATTAATTGGCGGCGGAAACCGGTTCTACAAGCGACGCATAGCTTCAGAGATTTAACCCTTGCTGCGTATTTCCAGACATCCTTTGTTGTCTGGTTGAATCCCTCCCCTGCCCTACAGCATTGCATAGCTTTCCCCTGTTCTTGCGTACTGGTTAACCTTGAAAAAACCGGTTCTGAAAATCTACCGACGCGTTCTCTGATTGGTCAATCGGGTTCCTTCTTTGTCCTGACGTTGTGACGTCATTTGACCTTGAACGCACTTCCCCAAAATTCCTTTCTCCTCTACCTGCGCGGAATATTAATTCATTCTCTCTGTCTGGGATCAGAGCGGAGTCGAAATTCCTTTCTCGTCTACCTTCACCGCCGAGTCGAGACAGTATTCTGTCTAGCATCTCGTACCATCGTGTTTCATAACATAATAACGTAATGAAATAATTACATAGTACTAATTAATAATATTACATATCGTGGGTTCGAGTACCGGGACAGTCTTCTTTCGTACCATTACCACCGTTCATAGCGGTTCATAAACCGTAAACTCTTATTTTCAATACTATAAACATTAATTATTATCGATTTATACATTACATACTTTGCAGTAATGAATATAAAAACATATGCATACCGTTTAGTACCTCTAATTACCTTCTATATACATATTTTTCATAAAATAAATAATTATATATTCATAAAAAGTTATAAACATGCAAATACATAAATGTAAAGTATTCTAAGTACTTGCAAATGAATTCTAAGTACGCGCAAATTAATTAAAACCCGTGCAAATTAGTTATAAGTACGTGCAAATAAAGGACCACCCACGAAGAAAAGTGTCCTTAGCGTATTCAACATCTACTGAGGTCACATTAGGTTCTAATTACTAGAAACCAGAAGAACGGGACTAATCCTACGGATTCCGTTCTATTTGCCATGTTAGGACTAAAGAATAATTATAATTATTAATATCAGATTATGATACTCCTTCTTTGAGCTGTTACCTTTCCATATCTGAAAATCAATCATACGCATATATATATATATATATATATATATATATATATATATATATATATATATATATATATATATATAGTTTATACCACATACTACCGACAGGACGATTATAACGTCACGAAGGTGTACCAACATTAATCGCAATGGCCTTCCTAGTCACTTCAACTACGTATATAATACTTTTTCTTTTCTAAGCAGATTCATAAAACAACAAAAGGGAATGTGCATTTACGTAGATATATCAATATTCAATATATAAGGACACACTTAGGTTCAGTTTTCACAAATTTAACAATTCTTTTTTATTTCTGCGTCTCGCACCAAATCAATTAAACACAACATCAACAATGACGTCACAAAGGCTTCCCTTCATACATATGTAGAACTACCCATTCAACGATTATATTGTGCACAAACTGCACTATTCACATTCACACATATATCAGGCGAATGCTTCGCGATTTTGTTTGCAAACAATAAATACCTTTTTAAAATTCACGCTGTTTTCAAACAGTCACACTATTCATTAATTCTGGTTCAGCGATTAACGTTAACAGCTACGTTACAATGGGGGAACATCTTCTCCTATGGCACTGCAGCCCGATATCGAGCCCTGGCCTCCATAATAGAGCCTCTCCATGCTTCTCTGTCCAATGCTTTCCTCCTCCAATTTCTCATTCCTAACATTCCTTTCACATCTTCCTCCACTGCCTCCATCCATCTTATCCGGGGTTTCCCTACAGATCTTCTACCTCCTATTGTACTATAATTCACTATCTTGGGTATGCGATGTGCATCCATTCTTTGGACATGTCCTGCCCACTCTAGTCTTTTAAATTTAATAAAGTGGGATATATATATGCACTGACCAATTTTCCGTCAAATTTCACCAATAATGCAAATAATTAAATTGGTTCAATGACTACGATATTTGTCTTCCTACTTCCTATTCAATACATTATTGGCACTTAAGCCTTTATTTGACGATTGATGCTACTAACAAGGACAAGGAAGGTCATTTTTCCTCTTTATTTTATTATTATTATTTTTTTTGCGTGTGTGCAAAGTGGGGCGGGGCGTTTGTTCTTCTTTTCACTCAATGATCAAATCGTAAAGAACGATAACAGGGATATGTAGACAAGTTCCTTATCCGTCCGTCTTGGACATGCAAGTTAAAAGGCAATTTCACTACAATTTGAAAATGGAAAAAGCATATTATTATGTTCAAACTTATGTCCGCACGTATAGATCATTCAAGTGCTACGATTATCCGCCGTGTTAGCATAATGTCAAGTTCACTTACTATGAGTTGAATAACAACCAGTCGAAGAGACGCATAGTTCTCGCCAATTTTTTTTTAACCTGAGTTAACTTCTGGAACAATATGATGTATCGTAGAACTAATAACGGTTTACCTTATATCCCTTAACGCCGGGTTGATGATTCCTTTTAACCGTACGGGTACCCACTTTTACGGCTAGATGTTGCGAGAGGAACACGAAGCACTCGGCGACAGGAAAAGGCTTCCGTTACAACTTTCTGGCGAGGCGTACGAAGAGCCTACACAGAGAAAAATGTTTGTTTGGATTAACCAAAAAAATGGTAGTGGTGGACAAATCTTTTGTTTAAATAGGCATCAACCAAACAATTGTTCACCAGTACCAAAAGATTTGGTAAAGTTCTATTTGTTTGTCGTAAACAATTTTTTGGTTACCAAAAAAAAATATTATTTTGGTAAATCTAACAAAATGTAGCACATTTGTTTAGCAAAACCAAATAATTTAGTCAAAATTATGTTATGATCTGGCTAATTTTAGCTAGGGTGGATAGTTTGTAGAAACTAACTGATTTCAAAATACTCATTCAGAATAGAAAGTTCACGTGAACTAACCGTTTTGGAGCGTTTGTATTTCTGCGCCACATTTTTTTCTTTTTTTGTCCTCGTTTTCCATTTAGAAGGGTACACCTTCTCTTTGGTAAGTGAATTGTTTTCATAAATGTTTTCCCTTGCAAGGTGATGGTCTAAGTGTTTTCAGTATTGGAGTGGTGCATACTTACTTATTCTGAGGGTAGTTCATTTAGATCTTATTTATTCCGTGACGGTAGTGGGAAATTTACTTCAGTTAGGAAAGTAATAATTTGATATGGTACAGCATGTGTTGGATATATCACGTGTCGTAGTTCCGGAGGATGATGGATATTATACAGCTGATAGTCAGGATGCTGTGGATCTATCAGGAAGGTATACATAGTTAAGAGATGCTGTAATGGTGTGCAGTGGTATGTGGGAAGGCAGTCGTGTAGAGCATCTTGGTAACATTGTGCTAAGAAGTTGTGGATGGTGCGAGTTCATTCGACCAGTTATATATTTGTGACGGATGGCTTCGATGTGGGTTGTGATTTCGGGAAAGGTTATTCGCTCGTACAGTAGTCGTGTAGGACTTAGTAGGACTACTCTGAAGACCAAACGAAGAGCATGTCTTTCCAGAACTTGTAGTTTGTGATAGAATGAGTCTGGGGCTAATATCCATGCAGTGTGGCCGTAAATAATTGCTGGTCGAAGGAAAGCCTTGTAGGTATGTAGGACAACCTGGGAGTTGAGTCCCCAGGATGTTCCAATTAGCCGTTTGAGCAAGCTCAGACGATTTGTAGCTTTTTGGACGATGTTGAGCAATTGAGGTTTCTAGGTTAGCTTGGAATCAAATATGACTCCCAGGTATTTTGCAGTGGTGGCAGGCAGAATTGGAGTTCCCCGTATTTTGATGTTTAATAATGTTGGGTTCCTTTGGATCTTCGAGCGACAGCCTGTCTGCAGAAACACCAATGCTTGTGTTTTGAGAGCATTAATTGTGAGACGCCATGTGTCACACTATCTTTGGAAGGAGTTTATAGCTGGTTGGAGAGTTTTGTTTATAGCTTGGATGGTTGAACAACAGGCGAGAAATGCGGTGTCGTCAGCGAATTGGTAGATAGAAACTTGTGGGGGTTTTGGCATATCGGCAACGTATAGTATGTAGAGTAATGGTGATAAAGCAGCACCCTGTGGAACGCCAGAGTAAGGAAAAATGGGGTATGGCATCGCTCCATTTACAGTGACATAAGCGACCCTATTTGTTAAAAAGCTGTGTACTAATCTGACATAGGAAAGCGGTAGGTGGAATTTATGGAGCTTGTAGATGAGTCCAGTATGCCATACTTTCTCAAATGCTTTCTCCAAGTAGAATAGTACTAGACAGGATGGTTTGGAAGTGTTGAAGTGATTTGTGATGCGATCCGTTAGTTTTAACAAATTATCAAGGACACTGTGTTGAGGTCTAAAGCCTGCTTGGTGCGACGGAAGTAAACTGTGTGCTTGTAAGTGCATGTGTATGCGTCGAACAATGATGCGTTCAAATATTTTGCTAAAGGTTGATGTGAGCTGAATAGGTCGATAGTTTGTGGGGTTGGTACTATCTTTGTTTGGCTTTGGAAACATTAGAATCTTCGAAATCTTCCAGTCTGTCGGGTAGTGTCCTGTGCGAAGGATAAAATTGTAGGTAATAGCCAGAAGGGACAGCAATGCAAGCGGGGCCTGTTTGATCAATACGTATGTGATATTGTCCAAGCCGGGAGCAGTGTTTCTCTTCCTACGCACAGTATTGATAATATCGTCTGTTGTAATAGGAACAGTTAGAGCATTAGTAGGATCAATATCGTGCGTATTGCTGTGTTGCAGTTGCCTGTTATTGGGGTTGGTGACTCTGTCAATTTTGGTCTGGAGACGGAAATTTGGAGCTAGTTGTGGTGTTGGAGTGAAAATGTCTTGCAAGACATTTGCGAAACCATAAGCTTTTTCTGTGTCAGTGTTTAGAGCTGCGTCCTTGATTGTTATCGGATAAGGAGTACTACTGGATTGTCCAGTGAGCACCTTGAAACGTTTTCAGTATTTGGTGGGATGGCTTTCATCACTCAATTGGTTGCACGTTTCAATCCATCGACTTTTTTATAAGCTTTTATATAGTTTTGAACTGTACGCAGCCATTGACGGTGTAAGTGAAGGGATTCAGGATTTCTGGTCTGGAGGTAGTCCCTGTATGCTCGTCGTGATGCTGTGATTAGGTGAAGATAATGCGGAGGTAGCTTTGGTTTGTAACTGTTGAGAGTGGTCGTAGGTATGTGAGTGGTTGCCTCACTGGTAATCTGTGCCGTAAGATGTTCCACCACCGTATAGAGTTCCTGTAAATTGTTTGGTGGTGGATGTGGCTCAGAAAAAGCATTCTGTAGCTTTTCACTATATGCCTCCCAGTTCGCTTTGTTCTAACACCAGATTTTTCGAGGTTGTATTGTACTGCTCGTATTGCGGTTACCAAGATTTAAGGTGATTTTCACAGGGTCATGGTCACTGCCGATGGAATCCAGCCCAGATATATTCAAACAAGCACTAAGAGATGTTGATGTTATAACGACGTCAGGGGTAGTGTTACTTATGTGACGTGTGGTTCTGGGCAGTACATGGAATTCTGCTGTAGTGTTTTGGTCCAGAAATTGTAAAAAGTTTGTTTTGTCTTGCATGCTACGACTATGATAATTGATGTCCGCTGCTATGATATAATGTTTGCTAAGGGTTTGGATATGTTGAAAGAATTGGTATGGAATAGTCTCCCCTGGTCTTACATAGATGGTAGCAAATGTAACGACCCGGGATGGAAAGTAGATGGTACTAGCAGTATGTTCTGGCAAGTGGAAGTTTGGTGGGAAGGTAACTGTTCGATATGGTAATTTTCTATCTACTCCAATTGCTGTGCCGCCGTTTACTCTTAAGCCCGGCGGACCATCGTGGCGTAAGATGCTGTATGGTGGAATATGACAGATCATTTTTGGAGCCAGATAGATTTCGTTTAGCGCAAAGCAGTGAACAGATTCTTCCAAGAGCAGGTGTTGCACTAAAGCTTTTCGTTTAGAAACGGATCGGATATTTAAAAATAGAAAATTATACATATTCCGTACTGCCATATTCAAAACCTTAAACCGCAGTTTCCAAGTAGGATATGTGAAAATGCACATGAGGACCAGAGTATGTTGCATGGAGTTGCAAGTTGAAAATGGTTTTAGCAGATGCTGTTACTTGGGTTATTATGTACGTTCTTAAAAATGGGTGCACATTTTGGAGAGTCAGTGTGAAGACGTATTAGATCTTCCACTGTTACTGGATGTCGTAGTGAGTTGTCAGGTTCTGTAGCAGTGTCATTGGTGCGCAGGGGAACTGTTAGGTGAGGGTATTCAGGTATTGCATCTGGCTTGGCTTTGCATTTGTAACTGTATGTAGGATGGTTTTCCGTACATGTGACACATTTTGGTGGAGCAGTTTGGTTTTGACATTCTTTGATTGAATGGGGTCCTGAACAGTATCCGCATTTATCTCGGTTTGGACATGCAGCAGTAGTGTGCTTGTTATACTGTTGGCATTTTTCGCACCGCAATGGAAGAGGTTGTTGAGAACGGGATGGTTCAACTTTGTACCTGCGTCTGTATGTGTATACTCCACTGTGTAGTAGGGTGTCTACAGCATTTTGTGAATCTGTTAGGCCCCGCACCATGTATGTGAGTCCGTTGCTATTGCGAATACGGATACATTTGCGGATTTGTACACCTTCGCATTCCAGATCCTCAAAGATCTCTTCGTCTGTTAGGCTAGGTTCTACACCCTTGATGACAACTGATATTAGTGGGGATTTATGTGGTGGTGGTTTTTGTTTTTGGGTGGAAGCATTCAGTGTTTGGATGTTCGCTTTGGCTCCATAAATTTCAAAAGAAGCTTTGTTTCTAATTAGTTTTGCAAAGTCTGGATCTGGTGATTTCAATATGATGCCATTACGGGTGAACAGTATTTGTGAAATTTGTGCCCTTGGCACATATTTAGATGTTTGTTGGAACACATGTTTTGCTGTGTTGTATTTGGTGTCGTAGTTCCAAGGAAGGAAGTTGTATAGCACTGGTGTCTGTGTGTTTACTTCGGTCTTGTTCTGTCTGGAGTCTGTTCGTTCTGGAAGTTTCTGCTTGTTGTTGGTAATTGGTGACCTAGATCGATCGTGGGAATCCATGGAAGAGCTTCGGGAATTTGGGTTTTCAAGCTTGTTCCGGCCTCTGGCTCTGACATCTCTAGGGACAGTAACTTGTTGGGGGAGCCCTTTATGCATCGCTTCCCTTGCACTACTTTGCAATCGGCGAGTGAGTGTGAAAGCTGCACTTTGCACGTGAAGGAGAGTCAGAGTCTCGGAACCAACAGCCAGTGTGAAACGAGAACAGAAACCAGAGCCAACGAAAGAAAGGATTGACTGCTATTTAGCAGCAATCACCAAAAATGAGAAAGAGCTGAATCTTCTCCAGTCCCGTGATGACAACTGTCCGCCCCTGTGCGTATGCTACACAGTTCGTCGCGTTGCAGGTCGAATCGACAAAGCAAGGTTAGATATTCAGTGCAGACTCGAGATGTCTGCGCCACTTTTTTTTTTTTTTTTTTGCTAGTGTTAACCCGTTGAGAGGGTTATGGCCTCACTTCGGTAAGTGATTTCATTGTAAGTTATGTGTCTTTCATCATTTTGGATGGTCTAAGTGCTTTTTTATATTGCAGAATTTTTCTTATTAAGATTGGTGATTCGTATGTGTTATCTAACTTTTGAGCATGGTTGAGAAGATTTTAAATATGGATTTCGATATTTGGAGTCTGAGTATTGTTGGTACTGCTTAGGCTGTAGTGGTGGGATAAATATGGCGTGATAACTGCGATGGATGATATATATCGTATTCGTGTTTCTGTGGGTCTAGATCATCTAGATAACATGAATACATGGTGAGCAGGTGTTGTAATGGCGTATAAATATGTGTAGGTGCTGCATCATGTCGGATATCAAGATGAATGGTATTCCAGAATACTGGGTTTTCGGATATCATGGCTTTGTTTATGTATCGTTGGCGAAGGCTCTCGACGTGATACAAAATGGTCGGGAAGGAAATTCTGTCATACAGTAGTGCTGTGGGATAAGGTAATTTAATCCGGAAAGCCAATCTAAATGCGTGCCGTTCAAAGATTTCCAGTTGGTCGTAGAAGGAGGCAGAAGCGTCAATCCAAGCAATATGCCCGTGAGTGATGGCTGGGCGCAAGAACATTTTGTAGGTGGTTAGGACTGTTGTCGGGTGTAATCCCCAAGATGTACCCACCAGTTTCCATAATAAGTTTAGGCGGTTCTTTACCTTCTTCTTTATCCTTTCTAAGTGTGGACGCCAGGTCAGTTTTTCATCTATGGTAACCCCAAGGTATGTTACGTGATTTGAAGGTAAGATGCGTCTCCCCTCTATTTTAATCTCCAAGAGTTTGGGGTTTCGGTGTACTTTAGAGCGACAGTGGGGAGGTAGGAAAACTACTGCCTGAGTTTTTGAAGAGTTTATTGATAGTTTCCATTGGTTGCACCAGCGAATAAAGGAGTCTACGGCCTTTTGGAGTGTTTTATTAATGGATTGAACTGTTTTCCCAAGAGTTAGGAAAGCAGTGTCATCTGCAAATTGGAATATGTGTGTGCTGGTATCCATGGTCGGCATATCTGTTACATACATTAAATATAACAGCGGTGACAAAACAGACACCTGCGGGACTCCTGTGTGCAAGAAGATGGGATAGGATGTTGCCGAGTTCAGAGAGATGTATGCCATGCGGCCTGCCAGGAACGAATGGATAAGGCGAATGTAGCATTGAGGAAGTTGGAATTTGTGGAGTTTATATATTAATCCCGAATGCCATACTTTGTCAAACGCCTTTTCGAGATCGAATAAAAGAAGACACGATGGCAAGGACTTGTTATAGTGGTTTGTTATAGTTGTTATCAATCTCAGAAGTTGGTCGTTGAGGCTGATGGATGGTCGGAAGCCTGCTTGATGTGCAGGTAGGAGCTTCTTGGATGAAAGGTGTTGGTGCAATCTACGTACAAGTACTTTTTCAAATATTTTGCTGAGGGTCGATGTGAGCTGTATTGGTCTGTAAGAGGATACTTCGCGAACAGATTTCCCGGGTTTGGCGAACAGCAGCATTTTGGAAACTTTCCATTCTGTCGGGAAGTAGCCTGTTCGTAGTATATATGTATATATGGTGGCTAGGATTAGCAGAAAGGTTCGTGGAGCCTCTTTGACGAGTCGGTAGGTTACCGAGTCGAAGCCTGGAGCAGTGTTTCTTTTCCGAGATATTGCGCATGCGATGTCTTCTGGTGTTATAGGTGAGGTTAGAGGTTCGTTTTCATCCATACTATGGTCATTGTTAGGTTTGAGAGCTCGGTTATGTGGGTTTGAGACACGTTGTACTGTACGTGATTGGGTTGTTTTTTGTAATGGTTCAGTTTGTGGTGTGAAGATACCTTGGAAGTAGTGCGCAAAGGCGTTTGCTTTCTCTTGGTCGTCGTCTACGGATTTCCCATCGACTATAATGGGATATGTAGTTCTTTACCTTTTCCCTGTGAGTTTGTTAAATTGCTGCCAGTATTTTGATGGGTGGGATGTATCAGCCAGTGTATTGCACGTTTTTATCCAATTCCTTCTTTTATATGCAATGATATAGTTTTGTACCGTGCGGAGGAGTTGTCTATGATGCCGTAACGCTTCAGGATTTCTTGTTACAACATACTCTCGGAAGGCACGCCTGGAGGCTGAAATCAGTTTTAGATAGTTCGGCGGTAATTTTGGTTTATATAGATTGATGGTTTGAAGTGGGATGGTACTTTTAGCAGCTTCAGTTAAGGCAGAAGTGAGTAATGGGACTACATCATCCAGATCCCTATCGTTTGTTGGCGTATCTGCGTTTTGCACGGAGGTTTCGATTGCATTACGATATTTTTCCCAGTCTGCTTGATCGTAGGAGTACCTTGTTATGAGAAAGGGTTTGTGAGGAGTTGGTGCAGGTGCGTCAACTGTAAAGATTATAGGTGCGTGATCGCTACCTATGGGTTCAAGTACATCCACGTTGCTATTTGTAAGGAGGGAAGTCGATGTAAGTACAACATCTGGAGAAGTACTGCTGATTGGTCTAGATGGTTTCGGAAGTTGGTGGAAATGGCAATTTTGGCAGCTGTCTATAGTTTGGTGAAATTGTCGCTTTTCGGCTTGTGGTCGACTATGGAGATTTATGTCGGCCATGATTATGTAATGCTTGTAGCTGTTTTCAATGTAATTGATAAAGTTGTATGGTATAGGATGTCCAGGCCGGACATAGATGGTTGCTAGGGTAATGCTTCTGTGCCTCAGATATATTGTTGCTATGCTGTATTCCGGCAAGTTGAAATGCGGTTGTAATGTGTGTTCTCTGTGCGGATATGATTTTCGAAAGCCAATTGCAGTCCCTCCATTTGCACGTTGAGCTTCCGTTGGCCCATCATGTCGAATCATAGTATATCCGCTGATCTTGGTTTAGAGTTTTGGCGTTAGGAATGTTTCGTTCAGGGCGAAAGCTGATATATTCTTTTCCTGCAAGACAGTCTCAAATAAGCTTTTGTGTTTTGTTAAAGAGCGAATATTTAAGAAGAGAAAATAATAGCCCATGATTGTTATGAAGAGTCTGAAAACTGTTTTAGGATGTACTTGTGTATTCAAGAGGGTTGATATTGAAATGGACATGTGGTCCCGTATACGTAGCCTGTAACTGCAGTTTGAAAAGGGTTTTTGCAGCGAGTATGACTTGGTCCAGAATATGTGTGCGTAGAAATGGCTGGATGTTTTGAGTTGTAATAGTAAAGAATCGTAGCAGATCTTCCACAGTGATTGGGTCCATTAGTGAATTTGCCGGTTTGGTTGAGCTATCTATAGTTCGGATGTGAACAACAAGCTCAGGGTGATTTGGTTCTGGGTTAGGTCTGGCTTGGCATTTATAGCTGTAAGTAGGATGTCCTTCAGAGCATGTGTTGCATTTAGGCGGGTTCTGGATGTTTGTACAAGTGTTGGTAGAATGTGGCCCAGAACAGTATCCACAGATTGCTGAATTTGGACAGTTGGTTGTAGTGTGCTGATTGTATGTTTGACAACGTTCACAACGCACTGGTAGTGGTGTTGACGTCCTGGAAGGTTCGACTCTGTGCTTTCGACAATATATATAGGCTCCATTGTGCAATAGTTCGTCCACGGTATCTTTATCTACTGTCAGTATTCGAACCATATAGGTTGGTCCGTTGTCATTTCGGATTCTCATGCACTTGTGGATGGTGTGACCTTCTGCCTGAATTTCTTCAGCGATTTCTGTGTCGGTGTATTCAGGGGGAACACCTCGAATCACCACTGATAGCATTGGTGCTCGTTTAGGCGGAGGAGGTTGCTTTGGACGTGTAGAGGTTAGTGGCTTCATATTGGCATTTGTACCAAAAATTTGGTAGGAGGCCTTGTCTCTGATAATGGTGGAGAAATGTGGGTCAGTAGATTTTATAAGTATTCCGTTCCTGGTGAAGACTATTTCATTAACAGATGCTCTTGGCACATATTTTAGGATTTGATTTAGGATATGTTTTGGCGTCTTGTATTTGGTGTCGTAGTTCGATAGAAGGAAATTGTACAGCACTGGTGTCTGTGTGTTTACTTCGTTCTTGTTCTGTCTGGAGTCTGTTCCCTCTGGAAGTTTCTGCTTTTTGTTGGCAAGTGGTGACCTAGATCGATCGCGGGAATCCATGGAAGAGCTTCGGGAATTTGGGTTTTCTAGCTTGTTCCGGCCTCTGGCTCTGACATCTCTAGGGACAGTACCCCCAACTTGTTGGGGGAGCCCTTTATGCATCGCTTCCCTTGCACTACTTTGCAATCGGCGAGTGAGTGTGGAAGCTGCACTTTGCACGTGATGGAGAGAGTCAGAGTCAAAGTCTCGGAAGAGACACTTACCAAACAAGATTTAGAACCAAACAGCCAATGAGAAACGAGGACAGAAACCAGAGCCAACGAAAGAAAGAAAGGACTGGTACTGTGACCAGAGCTCCAACGGTGAATGTTTGGGGCTACAACCTAGTTGCGGCCACCTGAAATGTGTCGTTCGAGCTAGATATCCCTTCGCAGCTAGGCGTTCAACAAAGTACCTCGGGAACACCAAACCACTGTGTAGACTGCAATTACCTCCAGTCGTCCGTTCCAAACGTACTGAAATTACAGTCACAGCGAACGTTCCAAGGGGGTTTTCTCTCGACGCACTGACGTGTCTGCGCCACTTTTTTTTTTTTTTTTTTTTTTTGCTAGTGTTAACCCGTTGAGAGGGTTATGCCCTCACTTCGGTAAGTGATTTCATTGTAAGTTATGTGTCTTTCATCATTTTGGATGGTCTAAGTGCTTTTGTATATTGCGGAATCTTTTTCTTATCAAGATTGGTGATTCGTATGTGTTAATTTACTTTTGGGCGTGGTTGAGAAGATTGTAAATATGGATTTCGATATTTGGAGTCGGAGTATTGTTGGTACTGTTTAGGCTGTAGTGGTGGGATAAATATGGCGTGATAACTGCGATGGATGATATATATCGTATTCGTGTTTCTGTGGGTCTAGATCATCTAGATAACATGAATACATGGTGAGCAGGTGTTGTAATGGCGTATAAATATGTGTAGGTGCTGCATCATGTCGGATATCAAGATGAATGGTATTCCAGAATACTGGGTTTTCGGATATCATGGCTTTGTTTATGTATCGTTGGCGAAGGCTCTCGACGTGATACAAAATGGTCGGGAAGGAAATTCTGTCATACAGTAGTGCTGTGGGATAAGGTAATTTAATCCGGAAAGCCAATCTAAATGCTTGCCGTTCAAAGATTTCCAGTTGGTCGTAGAAGGAGGCAGAAGCGTCAATCCAAGCAATATGCCCGTGAGTGATGGCTGGGCGCAAGAACATTTTGTAGGTGGTTAGGACTGTTGTCGGGTGTAATCCCCAAGATGTACCCACCAGTTTCCATAATAAGTTTAGGCGGTTCTTTACCTTCTTCTTTATCCTTTCTAAGTGTGGACGCCAGGTCAGTTTTTCATCTATGGTAACCCCAAGGTATGTTACGTGATTTGAAGGTAAGATGCGTCTCCCCTCTATTTTAATCTCCAAGAGTTTGGGGTTTCGGTGTACTTTAGAGCGACAGTGGGGAGGTAGGAAAACTACTGCCTGAGTTTTTGAAGAGTTTATTGATAGTTTCCATTGGTTGCACCAGCGAATAAAGGAGTCTACGGCCTTTTGGAGTGTTTTATTAATGGATTGAACTGTTTTCCCAAGAGTTAGGAAAGCAGTGTCATCTGCAAATTGGAATATGTGTGTGCTGGTATCCATGGTCGGCATATCTGTTACATACATTAAATATAACAGCGGTGACAAAACAGACACCTGCGGGACTCCTGTGTGCAAGAAGATGGGATAGGATGTTGCCGAGTTCAGAGAGATGTATGCCATGCGGCCTGCCAGGAACGAATGGATAAGGCGAATGTAGCATTGAGGAAGTTGGAATTTGTGGAGTTTATATATTAATCCCGAATGCCATACTTTGTCAAACGCCTTTTCGAGATCGAATAAAAGAAGACACGATGGCAAGGACTTGTTATAGTGGTTTGTTATAGTTGTTATCAATCTCAGAAGTTGGTCGTTGAGGCTGATGGATGGTCGGAAGCCTGCTTGATGTGCAGGTAGGAGCTTCTTGGATGAAAGGTGTTGGTGCAATCTACGTACAAGTACTTTTTCAAATATTTTGCTGAGGGTCGATGTGAGCTGTATTGGTCTGTAAGAGGATACTTCGCGAACAGATTTCCCGGGTTTGGCGAACAGCAGCATTTTGGAAACTTTCCATTCTGTCGGGAAGTAGCCTGTTCGTAGTATATATGTATATATGGTGGCTAGGATTAGCAGAAAGGTTCGTGGAGCCTCTTTGACGAGTCGGTAGGTTACCGAGTCGAAGCCTGGAGCAGTGTTTCTTTTCCGAGATATTGCGCATGCGATGTCTTCTGGTGTTATAGGTGAGGTTAGAGGTTCGTTTTCATCCATACTATGGTCATTGTTAGGTTTGAGAGCTCGGTTATGTGGGTTTGAGACACGTTGTACTGTACGTGATTGGGTTGTTTTTTGTAATGGTTCAGTTTGTGGTGTGAAGATACCTTGGAAGTAGTGCGCAAAGGCGTTTGCTTTCTCTTGGTCGTCGTCTACGGATTTCCCATCGACTATAATGGGATATGTAGTTCTTTACCTTTTCCCTGTGAGTTTGTTAAATTGCTGCCAGTATTTTGATGGGTGGGATGTATCAGCCAGTGTATTGCACGTTTTTATCCAATTCCTTCTTTTATATGCAATGATATAGTTTTGTACCGTGCGGAGGAGTTGTCTATGATGCCGTAACGCTTCAGGATTTCTTGTTACAACATACTCTCGGAAGGCACGCCTGGAGGCTGAAATCAGTTTTAGATAGTTCGGCGGTAATTTTGGTTTATATAGATTGATGGTTTGAAGTGGGATGGTACTTTTAGCAGCTTCAGTTAAGGCAGAAGTGAGTAATGGGACTACATCATCCAGATCCCTATCGTTTGTTGGCGTATCTGCGTTTTGCACGGAGGTTTCGATTGCATTACGATATTTTTCCCAGTCTGCTTGATCGTAGGAGTACCTTGTTATGAGAAAGGGTTTGTGAGGAGTTGGTGCAGGTGCGTCAACTGTAAAGATTATAGGTGCGTGATCGCTACCTATGGGTTCAAGTACATCCACGTTGCTATTTGTAAGGAGGGAAGTCGATGTAAGTACAACATCTGGAGAAGTACTGCTGATTGGTCTAGATGGTTTCGGAAGTTGGTGGAAATGGCAATTTTGGCAGCTGTCTATAGTTTGGTGAAATTGTCGCTTTTCGGCTTGTGGTCGACTATGGAGATTTATGTCGGCCATGATTATGTAATGCTTGTAGCTGTTTTCAATGTAATTGATAAAGTTGTATGGTATAGGATGTCCAGGCCGGACATAGATGGTTGCTAGGGTAATGCTTCTGTGCCTCAGATATATTGTTGCTATGCTGTATTCCGGCAAGTTGAAATGCGGTTGTAATGTGTGTTCTCTGTGCGGATATGATTTTCGAAAGCCAATTGCAGTCCCTCCATTTGCACGTTGAGCTTCCGTTGGCCCATCATGTCGAATCATAGTATATCCGCTGATCTTGGTTTAGAGTTTTGGCGTTAGGAATGTTTCGTTCAGGGCGAAAGCTGATATATTCTTTTCCTGCAAGACAGTCTCAAATAAGCTTTTGTGTTTTGTTAAAGAGCGAATATTTAAGAAGAGAAAATAATAGCCCATGATTGTTATGAAGAGTCTGAAAACTGTTTTAGGATGTACTTGTGTATTCAAGAGGGTTGATATTGAAATGGACATGTGGTCCCGTATACGTAGCCTGTAACTGCAGTTTGAAAAGGGTTTTTGCAGCGAGTATGACTTGGTCCAGAATATGTGTGCGTAGAAATGGCTGGATGTTTTGAGTTGTAATAGTAAAGAATCGTAGCAGATCTTCCACAGTGATTGGGTCCATTAGTGAATTTGCCGGTTTGGTTGAGCTATCTATAGTTCGGATGTGAACAACAAGCTCAGGGTGATTTGGTTCTGGGTTAGGTCTGGCTTGGCATTTATAGCTGTAAGTAGGATGTCCTTCAGAGCATGTGTTGCATTTAGGCGGGTTCTGGATGTTTGTACAAGTGTTGGTAGAATGTGGCCCAGAACAGTATCCACAGATTGCTGAATTTGGACAGTTGGTTGTAGTGTGCTGATTGTATGTTTGACAACGTTCACAACGCACTGGTAGTGGTGTTGACGTCCTGGAAGGTTCGACTCTGTGCTTTCGACAATATATATAGGCTCCATTGTGCAATAGTTCGTCCACGGTATCTTTATCTACTGTCAGTATTCGAACCATATAGGTTGGTCCGTTGTCATTTCGGATTCTCATGCACTTGTGGATGGTGTGACCTTCTGCCTGAATTTCTTCAGCGATTTCTGTGTCGGTGTATTCAGGGGGAACACCTCGAATCACCACTGATAGCATTGGTGCTCGTTTAGGCGGAGGAGGTTGCTTTGGACGTGTAGAGGTTAGTGGCTTCATATTGGCATTTGTACCAAAAATTTGGTAGGAGGCCTTGTCTCTGATAATGGTGGAGAAATGTGGGTCAGTAGATTTTATAAGTATTCCGTTCCTGGTGAAGACTATTTCATTAACAGATGCTCTTGGCACATATTTTAGGATTTGATTTAGGATATGTTTTGGCGTCTTGTATTTGGTGTCGTAGTTCGATAGAAGGAAATTGTACAGCACTGGTGTCTGTGTGTTTACTTCGTTCTTGTTCTGTCTGGAGTCTGTTCCCTCTGGAAGTTTCTGCTTTTTGTTGGCAAGTGGTGACCTAGATCGATCGCGGGAATCCATGGAAGAGCTTCGGGAATTTGGGTTTTCTAGCTTGTTCCGGCCTCTGGCTCTGACATCTCTAGGGACAGTACCCCCAACTTGTTGGGGGAGCCCTTTATGCATCGCTTCCCTTGCACTACTTTGCAATCGGCGAGTGAGTGTGGAAGCTGCACTTTGCACGTGATGGAGAGAGTCAGAGTCAAAGTCTCGGAAGAGACACTTACCAAACAAGATTTAGAACCAAACAGCCAATGAGAAACGAGGACAGAAACCAGAGCCAACGAAAGAAAGAAAGGACTGGTACTGTGACCAGAGCTCCAACGGTGAATGTTTGGGGCTACAACCTAGTTGCGGCCACCTGAAATGTGTCGTTCGAGCTAGATATCCCTTCGCAGCTAGGCGTTCAACAAAGTACCTCGGGAACACCAAACCACTGTGTAGACTGCAATTACCTCCAGTCGTCCGTTCCAAACGTACTGAAATTACAGTCACAGCGAACGTTCCAAGGGGGTTTTCTCTCGACGCACTGACGTGTCTGCGCCACTTTTTTTTTTTTTTTTTTTTTTTTTTTTTTTTTTTTTTTTTTTTTTTGCTAGTGTTAACCCGTTGAGAGGGTTATGCCCTCACTTCGGTAAGTGATTTCATTGTAAGTTATGTGTCTTTCATCATTTTGGATGGTCTAAGTGCTTTTGTATATTGCGGAATCTTTTTCTTATCAAGATTGGTGATTCGTATGTGTTAATTTACTTTTGGGCGTGGTTGAGAAGATTGTAAATATGGATTTCGATATTTGGAGTCGGAGTATTGTTGGTACTGTTTAGGCTGTAGTGGTGGGATAAATATGGCGTGATAACTGCGATGGATGATATATATCGTATTCGTGTTTCTGTGGGTCTAGATCATCTAGATAACATGAATACATGGTGAGCAGGTGTTGTAATGGCGTATAAATATGTGTAGGAGCTGCATCATGTCGGATATCAAGATGAATGGTATTCCAGAATACTGGGTTTTCGGATATCATGGCTTTGTTTATGTATCGTTGGCGAAGGCTCTCGACGTGATACAAAATGGTCGGGAAGGAAATTCTGTCATACAGTAGTGCTGTGGGATAAGGTAATTTAATCCGGAAAGCCAATCTAAATGCTTGCCGTTCAAAGATTTCCAGTTGGTCGTAGAAGGAGGCAGAAGCGTCAATCCAAGCAATATGCCCGTGAGTGATGGCTGGGCGCAAGAACATTTTGTAGGTGGTTAGGACTGTTGTCGGGTGTAATCCCCAAGATGTACCCACCAGTTTCCATAATAAGTTTAGGCGGTTCTTTACCTTCTTCTTTATCCTTTCTAAGTGTGGACGCCAGGTCAGTTTTTCATCTATGGTAACCCCAAGGTATGTTACGTGATTTGAAGGTAAGATGCGTCTCCCCTCTATTTTAATCTCCAAGAGTTTGGGGTTTCGGTGTACTTTAGAGCGACAGTGGGGAGGTAGGAAAACTACTGCCTGAGTTTTTGAAGAGTTTATTGATAGTTTCCATTGGTTGCACCAGCGAATAAAGGAGTCTACGGCCTTTTGGAGTGTTTTATTAATGGATTGAACTGTTTTCCCAAGAGTTAGGAAAGCAGTGTCATCTGCAAATTGGAATACGTGTGTGCTGGTATCCATGGTCGGCATATCTGTTACATACATTAAGTATAACAGCGGTGACAAAACAGACCCCTGCGGGACTCCTGTGTGCAAGAAGATGGGATAGGATGTTGCCGAGTTCAGAGAGATGTATGCCATGCGGCCTGCCAGGAACGAATGGATAAGGCGAATGTAGCATTGAGGAAGTTGGAATTTGTGGAGTTTATATATTAATCCCGAATGCCATACTTTGTCAAACGCCTTTTCGAGATCGAATAAAAGAAGACACGATGGCAAGGACTTGTTATAGTGGTTTGTTATAGTTGTTATCAATCTCAGAAGTTGGTCGTTGAGGCTGATGGATGATCGGAAGCCTGCTTGATGTGCAGGTAGGAGCTTCTTGGATGAAAGGTGTTGGTGCAATCTGCGTACAAGTACTTTTTCAAATATTTTGCTGAGGGTCGATGTGAGCTGTATTGGTCTGTAAGAGGATACTTCGCGAACAGGTTTCCCGGGTTTGGCGAACAGCAGCATTTTGGAAACTTTCCATTCTGTCGGGAAGTAACCTGTTCGTAGTATATAGGTATATATGGTGGCTAGGATTAGCAGAAAGGTTCGTGGAGCCTCTTTGACGAGTCGGTAGGTTACCGAGTCGAAGCCTGGAGCAGTGTTTCTTTTCCGAGATATTGCGCATGCTATGTCTTCTGGTGTTATAGGTGAGGTTAGAGGTTCATTTTCATCCATACTATGGTCATTGTTAGGTTTGAGAGCTCGGTTATTTGGGTTTGAGACACGTTGTACTGTACGTGATAGGGTTGTTTTGTGTAATGGTTCAGTTTGTGGTGTGAAGATACCTTGAAAGTGGTGTGCAAAGGCGTTTGCTTTCTCTTGGTCATCGTCTATGGATTTTCCATCGACTATAATGGGATATGTAGTTCTTGACCTTTTCCCTGTGAGTTTGTTAAATTGCTGCCAGTATTTGGATGGATGTCATGTATCAGCCAGTGTATTGCACGTTTTTATCCAATTCCTTCTTTTATATGCAATAATATAGTTTTGTACCGTGCGGAGGAGTTGTCTATGATGCCGTAACGCTTCAGGATTTCTTGTTACAACATACTCTCGGAAGGCACGCCTGGAGGCTGAAATCAGTTTTAGATAGTTCGGCGGTAATTTTGGTTTATATAGATTGATGGTTTGAAGTGGGATGGTACTTTTAGCAGCTTCAGTTAAGGCGGAAGTGAGTAATGGGACTACATCATCCAGATCCCTATCGTTTGTTGGCGTATCTGTGTTTTGCACGGCGTTTTCGATTGCATTACGATATTGTTCCCAGTCTGCTTGATCGTAGGAGTACCTTGTTATGAGAAAGGGTTTGTGAGGAGTTGGTGCAGGTGCGTCAACTGTAAAGATTATAGGTGCGTGATCGCTACCAATGGGTTCAAGTACATCCACGTTGCTATTTGTAAGGAGGGAAGTCGATGTAAGTACAACATCTGGAGAAGTACTGCTGATTGATCTAGATGGTTTCGGAAGTTGGTGGAAATGGCAATTTTGGCAGCTGTCTATAGTTTGGTGAAATTGTCGCTTTTCGGCTTGTGGTCGACTATGGAGATTTATGTCGGCCATGATTATGTAATGCTTGTAGCTGTTTTCAATGTAATTGATAAAGTTGTATGGTATAGGATGTCCAGGCCGAACATAGATGGTTGCTAGGGTAATGCTTCTGTGTCTCAGATATATTGTTGCTATGCTGTATTCCGGCAGGTTGAAATGCGGTTGTAATGTGTGTTCTCTGTGCGGATATGATTTTCGAAAGCCAATTGCAGTTCCTCCATTTGCACGTTGAGCTTCCGTTGGCCCATCATGTCGAATCATATTATATCCGCTGATCTTGGGTTTGAATTTTGGCGTTAGGAATGTTTCGTTGAGGGCAAATGCTGATATATTCTTTTCCTGCAAGACAGTCTCAAATAAGCTTTTGTGTTTTGTTAAAGAGCGAATATTTAAGAAGAGAAAAGAATAACCCATGATTGTTATGAAGAATCTGAAAACTGTTTTAGGATGTACTTGTGTTTTCAAGAGGGTTGATATTGAAATGGACATGTGGACCCGTATACGTAGCGTGTAACTGCACTTTGAAAAGTGTTTTTGCAGCGAGTATGACTTGGTCCAGAATATGTGTGCGTAGGAATGGCTGGATGTTTTGAGTTGTAATAGTAAAGAATCGTAGCAGATCTTCCACAGTGATTGGGTCCATTAGTGAATTTGCCGGTTTGGTTGAGCTATCTATAGTTCGGATGGGAACAACAAGCACAGGGTGATTTAGTTCTGGGTTAGGTCTGGCTTGGCATTTATAGCTGTAAGTAGGATGTCCTTCAGAGCATGTGTTGCATTTAGGCGGGTTCTGGATGTTTGTACAAGTGTTGGTAGAATGTGGCCCAGAACAGTATCCACAGATGGCTGAATTTGGACAGTTGGTTGTAGTGTGCTGATTGTATGTTTGACAACGTTCACAACGCACTGGCAGTGGTGTTGACGTCCTGGAAGGTTCGACTCTGTGCTTTCGACAATATATATAGGCTCCATTGTGCAATAGTTCGTCCACGGTATCTTTATCTACTGTCAGTATTCGAACCATATAGGTTGGTCCGTTGTCATTTCGGATTCTCATGCACTTGTGGATGGTGTGATCTTTTGCCTGAATTTCTTCAGCGATTTCTGTGTCGGTGTATTCAGGGGGAACACCCCGAATCACCACTGATAGCATTGGTGCTCGTTTAGGCGGAGGAGGTTGCTTTGGACGTGTAGAGGTTAGTGGCTTCATATTGGCATTTGTACCAAAATTTTGGTAGGAGGCCTTGTCTCTGATAATGGTGGAGAAATGTGGGTCAGTAGATTTTATAAGTATTCCGTTCCTGGTGAAGGCTATTTCATTAACGGAAGCTCTTGGCACATATTTTAGGATTTGATTTAGGATATGTTTTGGCGTCTTGTATTTGGTGTCGTAGTTCGAAAGAAGGAAATTGTACAGCTCTGGTGTCTGTGTGTTTACTCCGGTCTTGTTCTGTCTGGAGTCTGTTCTCTCTGGAAGTTTCTGCTTTTTTTTGGCAAGTGGTGACCTAGATCGATCGCGGGAATCCATGGAAGAGCTTCGGGAATTTGGGTTTTCTAGCTTGTTCCGGCCTCTGGCTCTGACATCTCTAGGGACAGTACCCCCAACTTGTTGGGGGAGCCCTTTATGCATCGCTTCCCTTGCACTACTTTGCAATCGGCGAGTGAGTGTGGAAGCTGCACTTTGCACGTGATGGAGAGAGAGTCAGAGTCAAAGTCTCGGAACAGACACTTACCAAACAAGATTTTAGAACCAAACAGCCAATGAGAAACGAGGACAGAAACCAGAGCCAACGAAAGAAAGAGAGGACTGGTACTGTGACCAGAGCTCCAACGGTGAATGTTTGGGGCTACAACCTAGTTGCGGCCACCTGAAAAGTGTCGTTCGAGCTAGATATCCCTTCGCAGCAAGGCGTTCAACAAAGTACCTCGGGAACACCAAACCACTGTGTAGACTGCAATTACCTCCAGTCGTTCGTTCCAAACGTACTGAAATTGCAGTCACAGAGAATGTTCCAAGGGGGTTTTCTCTCGACGCACTGACGTGTGACTGCGCCACACTTACCTTCTACTTATATAGTCCAGAATCAAAAAGGTTGCTCATGGGAGATTCAATTTTATTCACTGCAGTACATTTTCTTCTTTAATTTGTAGCTCTGATGTTCACTCATCTTTCGAAGAGTGTTAAAGCACAATTTTGCACTATGATTATAATCAAACGTACCATTATTTGTTGTACAAAAACTTATATTTCTTTTACACATTTTGACAGAACCATCTAGCGGCCGGTGTAGGAAACTCAGTATAAAGTAAGGATATTCTGAGCTTTTTTCAGAATATTAGGTTATGCAGCAACATAAAGACTCGCTTCGAGTAATTATCTATCTACATGAGCTTCAATTTTCGACAAAGGATTTTCATACTACACTCGATGAAACTGGACAATCGTTATTTCAAATTCGAAAGCACGCTCACGCACATATAGTAAATTTAACCAAACGTTTTGTTTCTCTTTACTTACATATGTATCATTTTCTTTACGAGTACCATATTTCGTCTGACCAAATTTTTTGGTATTCTTAAACAAAATTATTTAGTAATTACAAGCAACATTTGGTTATCGGAAACAAAAAGCATAACCAAACAGCTCAATCAAACTTTTTTGGTAATTCCAAACAAACCAGTTAGTAGTGCAATTAAGCCGGTACCGCGCCCGAAAATGAGGCTCGGTGAGGCTCGCCTTAATGGATTTGTCTCGTAAGGCATGAGCCTCATTTTCTGGCAGTGTTGCCAGCTGCTTACTCGAAAAAATCACCAAGGTTTTTTTTGGGGGTAACGTAGCCTCAAGCAAGAAGCTGGCAATCTTGCTTGAGGCTTGCCTTAATGGATTTCTCTCGTAAGGCATAAGCTCTATTTTCTGGCAGTGTTGCCAATATTTTACTCGAAAAAATCACCAAGGTTTTTTTTGGTCTAACCTAGCCTAAAGCAAGAAGCTGGCAATTTTGCTTGAGACTTGGTTTACAGGGGGCATAAAGCAAGGTTGACAACCTGGTGGTTTTGCCATAGCTTTTTTACAAAAAAAGAGTGGAGAGAGAGAGGGAAGAGATAAACAACCGACAGCTGCCAACACCCACCCTAACCTACTCTAACCTAACCTAACCTAACCTAACCTAACCTAACCTACTCTAACCTAACCTACTCTAACCTAACCTAACCTAACCTACTCTAACCTAACCTACTCTAACCTAACCTACTCTAACCTAACCTAACCTAACCTAACCTAACCTAACCTAACCCAACCTAACCTAACCTAACCTAACCTAACCTAAAACAAGAAGCTGGCAACTTGCTTGAGGGTTGGTTTACAGTGCATAAAGCAATTTTTGCCAACCTACATATACTAAACAAGGAGAGTTGGTACTGCCGTAAAAGAGAGAGGTGGGTGGGTGGATGGCAACACAATACACGCGCGCGCGCGTGCGTGTGTGTGTATAATATGTAGCATTATTAACTAGAGTGTGTTGGCAATTTACTTCCAACTAAAAAAATAGAGATGTCGACGTTGGTGTAAGATGAAAGAGAGAGAGAGAGAGATTTATGGCCGGCAACAGTAATAATCGAATGCGCCATATCGTAATTTTCCAACTCCGGTATATCATGATTTTTGTAACCTCTCTCGGGGAAACGATGTGCCACGCACACACGCACGCGCGCGCGCGCTTGTATTGTGATGCATTACATACATGTGGAAAAAAACTTTGCCTCTTATTATTAAAAAAAAAAACTTTGACCGTATTCTTAAATAACTAACAAGAACAATGAATCTTTTTGGCTTCCGCAAACAGATCAACATGGAGACTGCACCGCCAAATTTCAATAACCTCTTACCTTCCGTGTTATCTAAACTCAATGGTTTACTGATTGTTCATCTCAACAGCATTTGGACGAAATTGGATGACGATGTGGGCAAGATGTTTTATGTTTTTAATAACAATTTACATTTCTACGAAATTCCGATCAACGGGAAACTTCAAATCACCGTGAATCCGGAAAACGCAGGCGAAATCAAAATTTCTACCGGCAAGAATATTTTTCGAATCAAGCACGACAAGATGCTTTCTAACATTACGTACGATGTTTCCGCAGGAGATTACCTGTACGTGGAACTCCTCGGAGATTACGACAAACTTATTCCTCTCTTCGTAGAATTACGAATTGTTTATCCTATTATAAATAACCGTTAACCAAAAATGCCTAACGACATTTTCGGTAACACCAAGCGTGTAGACCATGCAGAAGAGATTCTCATGTTGGATATTCGAGTTAAGAAGTTGAGGACCGATTTGATCGCTTTGCAGGAGACCTTAAACAAAAGTTTAGAGTCGGAAATCGCCACGCTCCAAACGCAATGTCTCGACCCTATTCTGAAAATCGATTCCGAACTGAAGACGCTGATAAAAAATTATGTCGACGTACCTTCTTACGACAGCGTTCAAAATATACAATTGAGCGTGGATTCGCTTCAAAATGATTTGGCCAAATTACAGCAATTTCAATCGAAAAATGAAGATTTGGAAAAATTGAAACTCGAAATCGAAGAACGAACTTCCGCAATAGAAAAGAATTTCTCTGAACTTCAAACCGTCGTGAACGATATAGACGCAGAACGCTTGCATGTCGTCGTTTCCAAATTACAAGAAGAATTCACCAGCACGTTGGAAGAAATTAAATCCAAGTTGCAGACTTTGGAAGATACCATGACGAACCTACCATCGTCGGACGAACTGCAGGTCATCGGTAAAAGCGTCGCGAACATAAAAATTCAATTGGAGGCGTATCGTGATTTCGAACATATTCAAACTACCATCGCTACGCTTCAGACGTCTCTGGAATTGATCAACTAAGAAATTAAAAATATTCACGCTGAAGCGAGAGCGTTGACGAGCATTCAAGACACGTTGAGCACGGTTCAGCAGAAGATCGAATATTTAGAAAATTTGAACGTCGAAACGAATCTCGCTCATTTTCATCACGTACTCGACAACATACAGGGTGACTTGGAATCGTTACGGACGAGCGTGCCTTCGAGCGAAGATTTGGAAAAATTGAAAACGGCGGTGACGGCACTATCCGATTCGAGCGACGTCAAAAGTTCGTTGAGCGAACTCGAGAGTAGGGTGGCCAATCTCCCCACCTCCAAAGAATTACACGCTTTGAAAAGGAACATATCTCGAATGCTGAAACGATTGGAAACGGAAACGGCGAACGTGGAACAGATTCGAGACGAAATTAGTTCGCTGGTGTCGACGCTGCCCACTTCGCAGAGCGTCGCCGACCTTCACGCGCAGTTTACAGAGATGCGAAGCATCGTGAACGATCTTACCGAGAAGAGCTCGAAATTGAATCAAGTCGAGAACCTTCAGAACATCGTCGTCAACGTCAGAGATCAAGTTGGAGTGCTGGAATCCACGCAGGAATCGACGCTGGCCTCTTTCGGTGCCAAGTTGCAAGAACTCAACGAAAACTACAAGCAGTTGAACGTGGAAGTGAAAATCAAACCGTCGTTTTCTGCCGTAACAGATACCATAGTCGAGCATTTGCTGCCCATCGAAAATAAACTCGGACAAGTTCACAGTAATCTGCTCGGCGTCGACACTAAATTCGCTAAACTGCATTCTCTGCAAGCCATCGAAATCAACAGCGTACCCAATCAACAGAGAATCTCCACGTTCGTCGAAGGTAACAAACTGTACATGTTACATCCTTATCATCCGTACTACAAGTTTCTCCTCGATGGCACGATTCAGATAAACGAATTTTCGTACTGGTCTCACGGTAGAAAAGCTAGCGTTCCCACCATGACTTTGATATCGAATCGTGGTGTCCAGAAAGCGGGAAACATTCCTCTGGCACGTTGGAACGAAACGCGCAACATATATGAAATACACGAAGACGAAGATCTCACTGTTTTCGACGTGAGTGCCGGCGATAAGCTGATCATTCAAAACACGAGCGAAGTGCCACCCTCTTTGAATCCCATCACGCTTGTGCTTCTCTTGAAACGTAATCTCTAAAAAAATGTCTAGGCAAGCCATCGTCGAAGAATTGCATAAACCTGCACGCCGCAACTACGAACGTTTGGCTGTGGTAACCAAGGGCATCGACGACCTCTGGCAAAGCGACCTCGTGGAGATGAGCAGCGGCAATTTGAAAAACGTACATAAATTGAACAAGGGTAACAAGTACCTCCTCACCGTCATAGACACGTTTTCGAAATTCGCATGGGCTCTACCTTTGAAGGCGAAAACGGGATCGTGCGTCACGGAAGCATTCAAATTAATTTTTCGCGAAAGCGGCGTCAGACGACCTCGGTTTCTGCAAACGGACAACGGTAAAGAATTTTACAACACCGTATTCCAAAAGTTTATTCAAAAACATGGCATTCAACATTATTCGACCTTCAGTCACATCAAAGCCAGCATCGTGGAAAGATTCAATCGAACCTTGAAAACACACATGTGGAAACGATTCACGCTTCGGGGAAATTACAAATGGGTCGACATCCTGCCGGAACTCGTCGACACCTATAATGATACGGTACACAGAACGATAGGCATGAAGCCAGCTGACGTTACGAAATCTGACGAGCAGCGTTTAATTTCTACCGTTTACTGTCCAAAGTACACACCCGCGACAAAAAAAGCTAAATACAAAATTGGAGACCGGGTGAGGATCAGCAAATTCAAACGCACCTTCGAGAAGGGATTCACAAAAAATTGGAGCACGGAACTTTTTACCGTGGTTCGAGTTCTACCCGGAAACCGACACACGTATATAATAAAAGATAGTAGCGGCGAGATTTTGAAAGGAAGATTTTATGAAGAGGAACTCTCTAAAACGAAACACCCCGACACGTACCTCATCGAGAAAATATTGCGTAGGAAAGGTGACAAACTGTTTGTCAAATGGCTGGGACTTCCGGAAAAGAGTTGGATCGACGCGAACGAAGTGATCTTGTGAGTACGTGGAACGTGGTGAAGCGTCTACCGGATCCGGAAAGTCAAACGAAGAAAAAGAACGGTGAGTTGCTTCCCGACAGCATCCGCTGTCTGATCGTAGGTCCTTCGGGGTGTGGGAAAACGACACTGCTCGTGGACAATTTTCTCCTCGCACCGAATTGGTTAGATTGGAAGAACAGGCACCTGTACGTGTTCTCGAAAAGTTTGGAGCAATCCAAATACCAGCAACTGATGAAACTGTACGATGGTCTGGACATTGCAACGTTCGCCTCGGAAATAAAACCACTCGACGATTGTCGTGAAAATTCAGTTGTTGTGTTCGACGACGCCATCCTGGAAAATCAAAATGAAATTCGCAACTTTTTCACGCAAGGTCGTCACAAAGGAATGGATTGCTTCTACCTAGCTCAAACGTTTTCCAAAATTCCAAAACAGTTAGTACGCGACAACGCTAATTTCATATGTTTGTTTCGTCAAGATCACACCAACCTCAAGCATGCGTTCGATGACTACGTAGGCGGAGACATGAACTACAATCAATTTTCGGAACGCTGCTGCTCTACTTGCTGGAACGGTGACGATTTCGGATTCGCGACGATCGACATGACGAGGAAACCCAACGACGGAAAATACAGAAACAAAATCAACGACTTTCTAAACGTTGCAACGTTGTGAGAAACGACGTATATAAATAACGTCATGACGAAACGAAAAATCGAGGACGAAAATCTCAAGTTGCGAAAATACCTCGCGAAACGCTTCAAAGGTTGGAAATCCGAGAATCGCGGATTCTACGAAGAGAAGAAACGTCAGGATCAACCTGTGATCGATGCCATCAGCGGTCTAGGTAAAGAAATTAAAAGTGTCACGGAACAAAATAAAAATTTGATCAACGAACTCGTACCGCTCGCAGCTAAAAGTTACGCCGTACCCACGCCCATTTCGAGCATTCCTTCGACACCGTTCGAACTGAAGGATGCACCGGCACGACGTCGAGCCATAGGTAGCACGTCGTCGTCTTCGGATAAAATCGAGTTGGGACCTTTGGCACGAGACTACCTGAGTACGGGGAAATTCGACAAGGATGAAGTGTTCGGATTGTATCCCAGCATGGAAACCAGCGAAGGCGGCGGTGTGGTGTGGAAGATTGGGAAATCGAAGGTGACCTTCGAAGGCAACGACATTAAAGTCAATTTAGGCGACAAGGATAGATGGAACAGGTATCCGGGTACGGTGGGACTGTGGGAACTCGTCGCCAAAAAGCAGCCGAAAGATTACACCGACGAAGATTACCAGAGTTACAAGGAAATTCTGATCATGACGGATGCCTTGTACCAGAACAACGACGCCTCGCAGAATAGGGTGAAATCAAGCAGCGGCGAGAAGTACAGGAATCTCATCAAACCGATTTGGAACCAGGTGAAAACAGGCAGCGGCGTCAAACGCTACAACACGTTACCCAAAGAATTCGTTTGGGTGGATGATGTGAGGAAACTCGTGGACCGATTGTTGGTGATAGCCGGCGAAGAGAATGCAGGCAACCGTAATTTCTACAACGAGAAGGTTGGCATCGTGGACATGATCAGCACGAAACTTTCCAACTTCATCGTGAACGACGACAAGGGCATAGGTTACCTGATCAAAATCATCAACACGCTGCCTCCGAAATTTTGGAACGTGGCCGAAGGAAAGGGACTCGTGAACGACATCATCAACAAGTTACCTTTCGAGATGCATTTACCTGGCTACCAGTACTGCGGACCGGGTACCAAACTCGAGAAAAGATTGGAGAGAGGAGACAAGGGTGTGAATCCGTTGGACGCCGCATGCAAAGATCACGACATCGCCTACAACACCACGCAGACGGATCTGGACGCACGTCACGAAGCAGACAGAAAGTTGGAGCACGCAGCTTTCGAAAGGTTCGTGAGCAGAGACGCATCGCTGGGTGAACGGGTCGCCGCACTGGGTACCACCATCGCCATGAACACGAAACAAAAATTGGGGTGGGGTATATAAATAACATACCGTAAAAAAACTACACAAGAAAAAATCTCAGAATATATATATAAATAACATACCGTGAAAATAACACATAGAGCATCAACATGAAGCCCAAGGGTGTCGTGTACCAGATACCATACTCCAATCTTAAAAATCTAGGTGCTCTCGATGGGTTACTCACCAAGAAACAACGCGAGAAGAAACGTTCTTGCTTGTCGAAAGGACACGGAATGAAATTACTTCTCAGCACACCTCAATTGAGACGCTTGCAGCGTTCGCGGAAACAGCAAAAAATCGGAGGTTTCATATTCAGCATCCCGGCCATCCTGGCAGCATTGGGGGCCGTTGGAAGTTTGGCCGGCGGAAGTGCCGCCATCGCGAAAACCGTCATCGACTCGAAGAAGAACAAGGCCGAGTTGGAAGAACAGAAACGTCACAACCTGGCCATGGAGAAGAAAAAAGGGAAGGGCGTGATGAGAAAGTTTAAAAAAAAGAAACAGAAACACTCACCAACCGAGATATTGAATCTCTGATCGAACCGTTACAAATCAAACACTTCAGAGGAGTTTTCATGTCCGACTCGTTACCTTCAACCGTCAAAAGAAGAGAATGCGGAGTAGTCAATTTGGACGGTCAAGAAAATCCAGGCACGCATTGGATATGTTACCACAAAAACGACAATGATAAAGCATTCGTTTTCGATTCTTTCGGAGGTGTTCCACCTACAAATTTAGTTTATTATCTGAAAACGAACAAAACCTCCATATACTACAACGACGAATGCATTCAAAATTTCGAAGACGTGAACTGCGGTCATCTCTGCCTCTCCGTGCTCGCGTTTCTCTCTAAAATAAATAACCCTACGGTCGAAGATTTCCAGAAAGCATTGTGGAACCTCAAACAGCATCACTAGGATGGGCGTGTTCCATCTCACGAGCGAATCTTCAATCTTGAAACTCACGCTGCACGACGACATCGTCTATCCTAAATCCGTGGCTCTGCGTGCATTCTACAGCATGTACCTCATACCTAATGTTACGCAGCACAACAACAAAATTAGCGTCGGAAGCGAACACATCGTCGTCACGCCAGGACAATACAATCTTTCCACTTTGCAAGCTCAGTTACCCAAAGGCACATACCTTTCTCAAAATTCGGTCACGCACAGAGTGGAAATCCTATCCGCTACGGAGACCGTGGACCTGGGCACCATGGGAGAACTTTTAGGTTTCGAGAACGACACCAAACTCGAAGCTGGCATCAAGCACGTAGCAACCAACATTCCTAAATTTTTGGCCATAGAGACTCTGAACGTACACTGCAACGTGGCGGAAGGCATGATCACGAAATCTTCGGACGGATTGCTGGGAAGTCACAAGCAGACGGGAATCATAGCCACTTTCAAACCAAGTTCCGAGTTCATGGAACCGATCATCTACACACCCTCTTCGCCGATCTATTTTCCAGTATGTCGCAACCGCATAGACGACATAGAGTTGGTGGTGACGAACGAGAAAGGAGACGTGGTGGATTTCGCAGGTGCCACTACGACGGCCATCGTGGAGATCAACATATAATAAATAACACACATAGTGAAATGGAGCAAATCGAAAGTTACGAATTGCAATCTTTCCCTCCCAACCGTCGCACGTTCGCCAATCTGAACGAGGCGAACAGAGAGATCGAATACGACGTGGACGTAGGCGACGGGTTCGTTCATCGAAAACGAATGCTTTATCATTGTCGTTTTTGTGGTAACATATCCAATGCGTGCCTGGATTTTCTTGACCGTCCAAATTGACTACTCCGCATTCTCTTCTTTTGACGGTTGAAGGTAACGAGTCGGACATGAAAACTCCTCTGAAGTGTTTGATTTGTAACGGTTCGATCAGAGATTCAATATCTCGGTTGGTGAGTGTTTCTGTTTCTTTTTTTTAAACTTTCTCATCACGCCCTTCCCTTTTTTCTTCTCCATGGCCAGGTTGTGACGTTTCTGTTCTTCCAACTCGGCCTTGTTCTTCTTCGAGTCGATGACGGTTTTCGCGATGGCGGCACTTCCGCCGGCCAAACTTCCAACGGCCCCCAATGCTGCCAGGATGGCCGGGATGCTGAATATGAAACCTCCGATTTTTTGCTGTTTCCGCGAACGCTGCAAGCGTCTCAATTGAGGTGTGCTGAGAAGTAATTTCATTCCGTGTCCTTTCGACAAGCAAGAACGTTTCTTCTCGCGTTGTTTCTTGGTGAGTAACCCATCGAGAGCACCTAGATTTTTAAGATTGGAGTATGGTATCTGGTACACGACACCCTTGGGCTTCATGTTGATGCTCTATGTGTTATTTTCACGGTATGTTATTTATATATATATTCTGAGATTTTTTCTTGTGTAGTTTTTTTACGGTATGTTATTTATATACCCCACCCCAATTTTTGTTTCGTGTTCATGGCGATGGTGGTACCCAGTGCGGCGACCCGTTCACCCAGCGATGCGTCTCTGCTCACGAACCTTTCGAAAGCTGCGTGCTCCAACTTTCTGTCTGCTTCGTGACGTGCGTCCAGATCCGTCTGCGTGGTGTTGTAGGCGATGTCGTGATCTTTGCATGCGGCGTCCAACGGATTCACACCCTTGTCTCCTCTCTCCAATCTTTTCTCGAGTTTGGTACCCGGTCCGCAGTACTGGTAGCCAGGTAAATGCATCTCGAAAGGTAACTTGTTGATGATGTCGTTCACGAGTCCCTTTCCTTCGGCCACGTTCCAAAATTTCGGAGGCAGCGTGTTGATGATTTTGATCAGGTAACCTATGCCCTTGTCGTCGTTCACGATGAAGTTGGAAAGTTTCGTGCTGATCATGTCCACGATGCCAACCTTCTCGTTGTAGAAATTACGGTTGCCTGCATTCTCTTCGCCGGCTATCACCAACAATCGGTCCACGAGTTTCCTCACATCATCCACCCAAACGAATTCTTTGGGTAACGTGTTGTAGCGTTTGACGCCGCTGCCTGTTTTCACCTGGTTCCAAATCGGTTTGATGAGATTCCTGTACTTCTCGCCGCTGCTTGATTTCACCCTATTCTGCGAGGCGTCGTTGTTCTGGTACAAGGCATCCGTCATGATCAGAATTTCCTTGTAACTCTGGTAATCTTCGTCGGTGTAATCTTTCGGCTGCTTTTTGGCGACGAGTTCCCACAGTCCCACCGTACCCGGATACCTGTTCCATCTATCCTTGTCGCCTAAATTGACTTTAATGTCGTTGCCTTCGAAGGTCACCTTCGATTTCCCAATCTTCCACACCACACCGCCGCCTTCGCTGGTTTCCATGCTGGGATACAATCCGAACACTTCATCCTTGTCGAATTTCCCCGTACTCAGGTAGTCTCGTGCCAAAGGTCCCAACTCGATTTTATCCGAAGACGACGACGTGCTACCTATGGCTCGACGTCGTGCCGGTGCATCCTTCAGTTCGAACGGTGTCGAAGGAATGCTCGAAATGGGCGTGGGTACGGCGTAACTTTTAGCTGCGAGCGGTACGAGTTCGTTGATCAAATTTTTATTTTGTTCCGTGACACTTTTAATTTCTTTACCTAGACCGCTGATGGCATCGATCACAGGTTGATCCTGACGTTTCTTCTCTTCGTAGAATCCGCGATTCTCGGATTTCCAACCTTTGAAGCGTTTCGCGAGGTATTTTCGCAACTTGAGATTTTCGTCCTCGATTTTTCGTTTCGTCATGACGTTATTTATATACGTCGTTTCTCACAACGTTGCAACGTTTAGAAAGTCGTTGATTTTGTTTCTGTATTTTCCGTCGTTGGGTTTCCTCGTCATGTCGATCGTCGCGAATCCGAAATCGTCACCGTTCCAGCAAGTAGAGCAGCAGCGTTCCGAAAATTGATTGTAGTTCATGTCTCCGCCTACGTAGTCATCGAACGCATGCTTGAGGTTGGTGTGATCTTGACGAAACAAACATATGAAATTAGCGTTGTCGCGTACTAACTGTTTTGGAATTTTGGAAAACGTTTGAGCTAGGTAGAAGCAATCCATTCCTTTGTGACGACCTTGCGTGAAAAAGTTGCGAATTTCATTTTGATTTTCCAGGATGGCGTCGTCGAACACAACAACTGAATTTTCACGACAATCGTCGAGTGGTTTTATTTCCGAGGCGAACGTTGCAATGTCCAGACCATCGTACAGTTTCATCAGTTGCTGGTATTTGGATTGCTCCAAACTTTTCGAGAACACGTACAGGTGCCTGTTCTTCCAATCTAACCAATTCGGTGCGAGGAGAAAATTGTCCACGAGCAGTGTCGTTTTCCCACACCCCGAAGGACCTACGATCAGACAGCGGATGCTGTCGGGAAGCAACTCACCGTTCTTTTTCTTCGTTTGACTTTCCGGATCCGGTAGACGCTTCACCACGTTCCACGTACTCACAAGATCACTTCGTTCGCGTCGATCCAACTCTTTTCCGGAAGTCCCAGCCATTTGACAAACAGTTTGTCACCTTTCCTACGCAATATTTTCTCGATGAGGTACGTGTCGGGGTGTTTCGTTTTAGAGAGTTCCTCTTCATAAAATCTTCCTTTCAAAATCTCGCCGCTACTATCTTTTATTATATACGTGTGTCGGTTTCCGGGTAGAACTCGAACCACGGTAAAAAGTTCCGTGCTCCAATTTTTTGTGAATCCCTTCTCGAAGGTGCGTTTGAATTTGCTGATCCTCACCCGGTCTCCAATTTTGTATTTAGCTTTTTTTGTCGCGGGTGTGTACTTTGGACAGTAAACGGTAGAAATTAAACGCTGCTCGTCAGATTTCGTAACGTCAGCTGGCTTCATGCCTATCGTTCTGTGTACCGTATCATTATAGGTGTCGACGAGTTCCGGCAGGATGTCGACCCATTTGTAATTTCCCCGAAGCGTGAATCGTTTCCACATGTGTGTTTTCAAGGTTCGATTGAATCTTTCCACGATGCTGGCTTTGATGTGACTGAAGGTCGAATAATGTTGAATGCCATGTTTTTGAATAAACTTTTGGAATACGGTGTTGTAAAATTCTTTACCGTTGTCCGTTTGCAGAAACCGAGGTCGTCTGACGCCGCTTTCGCGAAAAATTAATTTGAATGCTTCCGTGACGCACGATCCCGTTTTCGCCTTCAAAGGTAGAGCCCATGCGAATTTCGAAAACGTGTCTATGACGGTGAGGAGGTACTTGTTACCCTTGTTCAATTTATGTACGTTTTTCAAATTGCCGCTGCTCATCTCCACGAGGTCGCTTTGCCAGAGGTCGTCGATGCCCTTGGTTACCACAGCCAAACGTTCGTAGTTGCGGCGTGCAGGTTTATGCAATTCTTCGACGATGGCTTGCCTAGACATTTTTTTAGAGATTACGTTTCAAGAGAAGCACAAGCGTGATGGGATTCAAAGAGGGTGGCACTTCGCTCGTGTTTTGAATGATCAGCTTATCGCCGGCACTCACGTCGAAAACAGTGAGATCTTCGTCTTCGTGTATTTCATATATGTTGCGCGTTTCGTTCCAACGTGCCAGAGGAATGTTTCCCGCTTTCTGGACACCACGATTCGATATCAAAGTCATGGTGGGAACGCTAGCTTTTCTACCGTGAGACCAGTACGAAAATTCGTTTATCTGAATCGTGCCATCGAGGAGAAACTTGTAGTACGGATGATAAGGATGTAACATGTACAGTTTGTTACCTTCGACGAACGTGGAGATTCTCTGTTGATTGGGTACGCTGTTGATTTCGATGGCTTGCAGAGAATGCAGTTTAGCGAATTTAGTGTCGACGCCGAGCAGATTACTGTGAACTTGTCCGAGTTTATTTTCGATGGGCAGCAAATGCTCGACTATGGTATCTGTTACGGCAGAAAACGACGGTTTGATTTTCACTTCCACGTTCAACTGCTTGTAGTTTTCGTTGAGTTCTTGCAACTTGGCACCGAAAGAGGCCAGCGTCGATTCCTGCGTGGATTCCAGCACTCCAACTTGATCTCTGACGTTGACGACGATGTTCTGAAGGTTCTCGACTTGATTCAATTTCGAGCTCTTCTCGGTAAGATCGTTCACGATGCTTCGCATCTCTGTAAACTGCGCGTGAAGGTCGGCGACGCTCTGCGAAGTGGGCAGCGTCGACACCAGCGAACTAATTTCGTCTCGAATCTGTTCCACGTTCGCCGTTTCCGTTTCCAATCGTTTCAGCATTCGAGATATGTTCCTTTTCAAAGCGTGTAATTCTTTGGAGGTGGGGAGATTGGCCACCCTACTCTCGAGTTCGCTCAACGAACTTTTGACGTCGCTCGAATCGGATAGTGCCGTCACCGCCGTTTTCAATTTTTCCAAATCTTCGCTCGAAGGCACGCTCGTCCGTAACGATTCCAAGTCACCCTGTATGTTGTCGAGTACGTGATGAAAATGAGCGAGATTCGTTTCGACGTTCAAATTGTCTAAATATTCGATCTTCTGCTGAACCGTGCTCAACGTGTCTTGAATGCTCGTCAACGCTCTCGCTTCAGCGTGAATATTTTTAATTTCTTAGTTGATCAATTCCAGAGACGTCTGAAGCGTAGCGATGGTAGTTTGAATATGTTCGAAATCACGATACGCCTCCAATTGAATTTTTATGTTCGCGACGCTTTTACCGATGACCTGCAGTTCGTCCGACGATGGTAGGTTCGTCATGGTATCTTCCAAAGTCTGCAACTTGGATTTAATTTCTTCCAACGTGCTGGTGAATTCTTCTTGTAATTTGGAAACGACGACATGCAAGCGTTCTGCGTCTATATCGTTCACGACGGTTTGAAGTTCAGAGAAATTCTTTTCTATTGCGGAAGTTCGTTCTTCGATTTCGAGTTTCAATTTTTCCAAATCTTCATTTTTCGATTGAAATTGCTGTAATTTGGCCAAATCATTTTGAAGCGAATCCACGCTCAATTGTATATTTTGAACGCTGTCGTAAGAAGGTACGTCGACATAATTTTTTATCAGCGTCTTCAGTTCGGAATCGATTTTCAGAATAGGGTCGAGACATTGCGTTTGGAGCGTGGCGATTTCCGACTCTAAACTTTTGTTTAAGGTCTCCTGCAAAGCGATCAAATCGGTCCTCAACTTCTTAACTCGAATATCCAACATGAGAATCTCTTCTGCATGGTCTACACGCTTGGTGTTACCGAAAATGTCGTTAGGCATTTTTGGTTAACGGTTATTTATAATAGGATAAACAATTCGTAATTCTACGAAGAGAGGAATAAGTTTGTCGTAATCTCCGAGGAGTTCCACGTACAGGTAATCTCCTGCGGAAACATCGTACGTAATGTTAGAAAGCATCTTGTCGTGCTTGATTCGAAAAATATTCTTGCCGGTAGAAATTTTGATTTCGCCTGCGTTTTCCGGATTCACGGTGATTTGAAGTTTCCCGTCGATCGGAATTTCGTAGAAATGTAAATTGTTATTAAAAACATAAAACATCTTGCCCACATCGTCATCCAATTTCGTCCAAATGCTGTTGAGATGAACAATCAGTAAACCATTGAGTTTAGATAACACGGAAGGTAAGAGGTTATTGAAATTTGGCGGTGCAGTCTCCATGTTGATCTGTTTGCGGAAGCCAAAAAGATTCATTGTTCTTGTTAGTTATTTAAGAATACGGTCAAAGTTTTTTTTTTTAATAATAAGAGGCAAAGTTTTTTTCCACATGTATGTAATGCATCACAATACAAGCGCGCGCGCGCGTGCGTGTGTGCGTGGCACATCGTTTCCCCGAGAGAGGTTACAAAAATCATGATATACCGGAGTTGGAAAATTACGATATGGCGCATTCGATTATTACTGTTGCCGGCCATAAATCTCTCTCTCTCTCTCTTTCATCTTACACCAACGTCGACATCTCTATTTTTTTAGTTGGAAGTAAATTGCCAACACACTCTAGTTAATAATGCTACATATTATACACACACACGCACGCGCGCGCGCGTGTATTGTGTTGCCATCCACCCACCCACCTCTCTCTTTTACGGCAGTACCAACTCTCCTTGTTTAGTATATGTAGGTTGGCAAAAATTGCTTTATGCACTGTAAACCAACCCTCAAGCAAGTTGCCAGCTTCTTGTTTTAGGTTAGGTTAGGTTAGGTTAGGTTGGGTTAGGTTGGGTTAGGTTAGGTTAGGTTAGGTTAGGTTAGGTTAGGTTAGAGTAGGTTAGGTTAGAGTAGGTTAGGTTAGAGTAGGTTAGAGTAGGTTAGGTTAGAGTAGGTTAGGTTAGGTTAGGTTAGGTTAGGTTAGGTTAGGTTATGTTAGGTTAGGTTAGGTTAGAGTAGGTTAGGGTGGGTGTTGGCAGCTGTCGGTTGTTTATCTCTTCCCTCTCTCTCTCCACTCTTTTTTTTGTAAAAAAGCTATGGCAAAACCACCAGGTTGTCAACCTTGCTTTATGCCCCCTGTAAACCAAGTCTCAAGCAAAATTGCCAGCTTCTTGCTTTAGGCTAGGTTAGACCAAAAAAAACCTTGGTGATTTTTTCGAGTAAAATATTGGCAACACTGCCAGAAAATAGAGCTTATGCCTTACGAGAGAAATCCATTAACACATTGACTGCCGTGTGTATGATATGTCATACACATGGCTTCTTGCTTCTGGGCCACGTGTATGCTACTCCATACACAAACAAGAACCTGATTCTTGGCCGCATGTATGGAAACGCATACACAGTTCAAGCAAAACTATATGACTGTTAAATAGCCGTGGCGTACAGCTAAGATGGGGCAGTAATAATTTTAATTTCTGTAGTGTCTTACAAGAGTAAAAAAATCTTCAAAACTTTATTTACGCTTACGTATTCTTTTCACTGGTACAAATGTATTGACAACTAAAAAAGAAGGGTAAATGTGTAAATACATTTTTTTTCTGGTTGGAATTCACAGCAAACGATTATACATTATGGAATACATTGCTAGTACATCATAATTCTTACAAAACGATTCGTTATACAATATTTGTTTGTAAACTTATGTTCCTTGTAGATATATAGATAGATATAAGGATGACATATTTTATACCGAACACTTTGGAAGTTCAATGATTTTTGTTGAAACACTCCCGGAACATAAAATGATTTTTGGGACATTTGTCAAATACTGTCTTCACCCACCTGGCAAACTTCCTCCCTGTCGAGTCAGAATTTCCACTTCTGCCATAGATTTTGTAGCAATGTTCACAGCGTCCTTGCTTCTTTCTTCCATTATCCCCTACTTTGTTTATCAAGTGATGAGTTTGAGTTTTTCTGCCTTGTTGCACAGGTAAAGTGAGATTGCTGTCCAGGAGGTAATTGTTCAGAAATAATATTTAGGATTACAAATTTCCTGAATTCATTTATGTGTATGTTACTGGACTGGATGCAGTCACTGTAGAGAATGTAGGCATTCACGAGAGCCGTTCCCCATATAAAATCAATAATAACTTTCTTGTACCATTTTGTAGTCTTTGGCAGAGCATTCCCATATGAAGCGAATTGATCACTTACGTCAATGAAGGACTTGCTAGTAGTGTAAACAATAATTGCGGTAGGCTTCATAATTTCTGAACCACGTCTTTCTGTTACAGTTACCTCTTCAGCAGAGTGAGCTGTAGATAGAACTAACACATCTCTCTTATCTTTCCACTTCAGAATAGTCACACCTTCCTGAGTTTCCATTCCTACAATATCACCTTTCCTCAATTTATCTTGAACAACATCTGCTGGCAAATATTTACGGTTAGACCTAATTGTACCGATCAGATGGGTATTATTGTCAATGGCAAGGTAAGCAAGAGGAACGCTGGTGTAATAATTATCTGTGTAAAGACGCCGGCCTTCACCGAGAAGATCTCTTACAAGCTGTAACACAACAGTTTCAGGAACTGACATGTTACCGGCGGTTTATATTTCCAACATAAAGAATAATGTTCCATGTATAGCCCCTGCTGGCACACAACCTGAAAACTTTCACTCCGTATTTTTTCTTTTTGGAAGGGATGTACTGCCGAAATGAAAGTCTTCCCAGCCATGGTATCATACTTTCGTCGACAAAATTTTTTTCCCCTGGTGTGTATATTTCCTGGAATTGTGATATGAGTTTGTTGGTGATGTTCGTAATTTTATGTAATCTATCATTAGGGACAGCACGTGAATTGTCTGCAAAATGCCACATTCGTAGAAGCAGTTCAAATCTGTTTCTACACATTATACTTCGGGGAAGAGGAAAATCAAACAAAGCACTAGTGCTCCAGTAGTCTGATAATTTTGGTACTTTGATCACCACAAAATTTTAAAACAGCGTGATATTCGGAAAGAACAAGACAAAATGTGGTAACACAAAGCGAATAATTACGTGTATGAAATCATATACACGTGGCATACAACGTCAAATTGAAAACCTACGCCGCGTGTATAGAAATGCATACACACCACAAAAACCTCAACAATGGGCTTAATTTCAATTGTATTGAGATATCATGCATACACATTTCATTCACAGTCGGTCAGTAACAAGAAAATCGGATTGGCCCAGAAGAGATACATTTTCAGTTACACGGTGGCAGTCAATGTGTTAAGGCAAGCCTCAAGCAAGATTGCCAGCTTCTTGCTTGAGGCTACGTTACCCCCAAAAAAAACCTTGGTGATTTTTTCGAGTAAGCAGCTGGCAACACTGCCAGAAAATGAGGCTCATGCCTTACGAGACAAATCCATTAAGGCGAGCCTCACCGAGCCTCATTTTCGGGCGCGGTACCGGCTTAATTGCACTACTCCAGTTTTTTCTGTGTAAGGCGAGGATAGCAACTGCAACTGAAACTTGCTTCCGATCGTAGAAGGGGGGAAAGGGGGGAAGAGGAAGTTGGTTCAATTTTGTTCCGCTTGACGGCGACTAAACTCAACGTGCAGAGCTGCTGCCGTCTCAATGCGGATCTGAGAACTTAAATAAACAAATAAGTTCTATTTTCGTATGTACTCATACGTGTAACTATCACAAAAGTTCGTAAAGGCTTTTTGATGTTACATATGCCATATAACATTCCCCCTCCCCATGGATAAAATTTATCAAACAGTACCCAGAGGTGGGAAATACTCCATCCCCCCTACAAATACCACACTGGATATACATGAAAATAACTGTAAATTCTCCAAATTTGCATCGTGACACACCAGTTGGCAGCACAAGTGTACATAATGGCGACAAACCAAGAAAATAGTTTTTGTGTGTTGGAATATGCGAGATGTTCATCTGTTGTTGCAGTTCAGCGTGCATTCAGAAGAGAGTACAGAAAAGAACCACCATGTAAACGGAGCATTTTGCGGTGGTATCGGCAGTTTAAAGGCACTGCATTGCTACAAAATGAATGTGTGGGTGGAGCTCGACTAACGCTTGGATGTGTGTCGTGTGGCCAAAGGGTCACACACAACATTTGTAGAATGTGAGGAAAACTTGGCGAGTTTATAGTTATTTTCATGTACCATTCATATCTGTAGGGTGCAATACCTTGGAAAGTACAGTTTTATTAAATCGAATGAACCATTTATAGTAAACCTGTACTAGGAGCAGAGAAACACTGTTACTACAACACCCGATATAACAGAGCTACCATAACGTGCTTGCACATTTTTGTACTTAGGCTAATCGCGATCTTTTCTTTAAGCGACGGAATTGGCACAACATCCAATAGTGGTAGAGGTACTACCGCACTGTTACAAGGGGTTTCTTCGTACCAATGTTATTGTCAGCGTTGAGGCAGATCAGTGAAGCATTTTTTTTCTAAAAAACATATATATAATTGAAAGCTTTGGAGCATAGTAGTGACTCAGAAACTATGATTTTTGACAGGAATAACATTATCCCTGATCGTCATAGTTTGAAAAATCTTGAAAGCAAAGGACATTTTTATCAAGAAATGGCATGAGTCTTCAAAGACAGAGAATGTCTACTTTTCACCTTGAACTAGCCACATATTAGGTCGTTTTGAAGGTACCAAGACCATAAATATTGTTGAGTTTCTTAATTTTCACCAAATATAAATATCACCGCATGCCACTGATTGAATAGTAATAATCAAAGAACGTGAAAAGCTGATAACGATAAACAACCTTGGTCAAATACTGTCTTATTGTTCGCGAAACTTCTGCCATATCTACCAGATGAGCGATAACCCTGAACAACAGCTTTTATTTTCTGTTTTAAGATTTAATAGTTAATAAGGCCAAGTACCTAATTATTCTGTCTTGTTAACTTTACACATCTAGTTTAAGAGAAATCTTGGAAAGTTATTGAACATTTTAATCATAATGTTTGCTGTGACCAATCGCACAAAAATCTCTGTTGGGAATTTGAAAAATCGCAGAACCATTTATTCTTTGCGTTAAATCGTATATTATGAAACAAAGTTCTGATCTGGTCAGTTTTTTGACCTAAGACATATCGTATAAAAGACCACACTGGTTTTATTGGGAAGCTAATCTCAGGCTATGCGAGAGCCTGGTGCGAGAGGTACTTTTTGGCGCAATGGGACTGGCCCCTGTGAAATGAGGAGAACACTTTAACATACGTTATTACACTTCGATTGACTGGTCTGGCGAGGTCATAATAATACTAGATAAGGATGTTCGTTTACCTGTAGAACTAGATGTTAAGATCGTCTCCCCTGATTTGTAGATAAAACACTCCTGAAACGAAACTTAGAAGCCATGCTACTCCTCGCTGTAACTCTTTACGTATCAATCGATAATCAGATTATTGTAATTGGAGACAATAACTGTTCACGCAATAACTTTCTGATTACAACTGAGACTGAGAAATGTTCTCTCGAACTATTTAAAGGGGATTCAAATTTCCGATCGTTAAAGCCGTTGTCGAGTCCGCGTCCTGCCGTTAACGGTGCTTTTTGCATAAAACTGAGTTTACTTATTTTCGAACGATTTCTGATAGATTCCCGTGTCAGTGGAGTTTTCAGATGCGCTGAAGGTCGCTAGTTTCTATGCTTGTAAGAAGCTACTTCCAGCGCATCAGCCGGACCCTTTGGCGAAGTACTTAGACTATTGAGTTATGAAGCCAGGGGTCTCGGGTTCGAGATGCGATATTTAATGTGGTTATTCTGTTGGAATGCAAATTCATTGAACCTTATTTCTGTAATCGACTGTAACAATAATAGATCTTTTGCAAATCTTTTGGGGAGGATCAACTAATCAGTACCGTCTAGATCGGTGTTATCCAACCACCAGGCTGCGGGCCCTGCTACCAATTATGCCGGGGCAGCGAGAAGTTACCCTGAAGTTTGCGCCTTGCACCTGGAAAGATGACCTTTCGGTGGAGTTTCCTCTTTCGCGACAGTGGCTGTGATTGATCAAACTGTCTAACCGGGGCTCGTGTAAGAGGGTGACATGAGAAGGCACCAAATGCAGGCCAACGGAGCTCTGGCGTCGGGATCCAGTATAGTCTCAGCTTTTAACTAGGGTATGGATATTTTATCCTTCGAGACAGTTTAGTTTTAGTTAAGTGGCGTATAACATCATAATTACAAGTAAGCTCCATGTTGTCATCCTTTGGCAGGGCGAATTGGAGCGCATTTCCCCGCCTTAGTTGTTTAATGTTCTCGGAGGGCTCCCACTAGTAGCATTAGTTACTGAGGAACATTCTTGATTTAAACTAATGTCATTGCAATTCATTCCATTTCGGAAATGTCCATTGTTCCTTGCTGAAATCTCTGAGTTAGTGTTAATGGAGTCACCTCGCAATTCTGTATTTGTCGGACTTTGAAATCTTCTATTCCTGTTGTATCTAGGTGCATCTGTATTATTGCTATTACTAGCGTTCCTTTGAGTGTTTGTTCTTCGATTATTATTATGAAAGTACAAACTTCGATCGTTACCTTGTCGCCTATAGCTCTCTTGGTTAGCTCCAGATTGCCTAAATTTTTTTCTGGGATTCCTAGCAGCTGGTTGGCCCATAAGTTTCTCTGAAGCTACTGTTTGGGTTGATGAATCGCTGCATGACTTATTTTCCATAGACACTTGCCTTACAAAATGCCTAGATTTTTCGAACCTATTTGAGTTGTACTCCCCACTTATATAATCACCAGGTAGTGACAAAGATTTGGTTTTATCACTAGAATATAAGTCTATTGCCCTGAGTTTTTGTATTAATTGTTTAAGGTTGGAAATTTCGTGACAACCCACATTCTTAGAAACTGTTTCTGGCAATTGCTTCAGAATTACTCTTATTATCTCAGCTTGTTTAGGCTTTTCTACAAGGTTGCAATAAGATGAATATACCTTCAATGTGAACGCTTCTAATGATAAACCAGAAGATGTGTTGTATTTACGAGAACGCAAAACTGTCAGTTGGCTTTCTAACAAATCATTCGAAGCAAATTGTTCAAGAAACTTGCACACAAAATCATCATATGATGAGAAATTCCGTCTTTCACTATTGAACCAATACGCTGCAGTATTGTAGAAACATTTGTGAATAACTTGCAGGCGATATTGAGAAGATACACCAATCAAATTTAACATTGTTGTCAGCTGGTCTATAAACTCCCTAGCTGATTGTTTCGAGACGTCACCTCCAAAACGTGGTAACTGGCTTAGCTCATTTACACGAATAACTTTACCCAGGCATTCTCCAAATGGGTTTCCTGCAGAAATATTTGTATTACATTCTGCACGCGCAGGTTTACAAAACTGGTTTGATTCAAAATTTGGAGACTTAGAATCACTAGAAGCAATGTTAATTGGATCATTCAAAATGTCATTTCTGGGAATGTAATTTTGGTTACAAAACATCGGACTCATTGAAGTTGTAGCATTTGTATTACCAGCCACAGTATATATTGGCTTCTCACATGAAGGTGTATGCTGAAAACACATTTGTGAAATTGGATTATTTGAATAAGCTTTCGTTGTACAACACTGAGTTTCATTATGAAAACTGGCATTCAGAGGACTTCCATAACCATAATGGTTAGTAGAACAAGGTTCATTGTAATGCACTCTATTTGTATTCTCCGAAAGTGCGAAGTCCCTATTGGCCAACGGATGTGTAGTGAAATGAGCAGGTGATTCGTCACGTGATGGAGGATCCCACAAATAAGATGTATTGGAAAGCCTGTAGTTAAAATTAGTTCCTAAAGAAGCGTTCTGACCTGATTTACGTTTAGTAATTACAGGTACATCAATATCAGATGAATCATAACCGGAAGAACCAACACCACGTTTGTCACTTCGAGCACTATCCCGAAATTTAACATTTCGTGATCTTCGATTTGAATTTGCGTTATTTGTTTGACAAGCCACATGCTCAGTTTGTTTACTATTTCCATCCTCTTCGCTCAGTTCTCGTCTTCCATTCAAAGTTTCGTTAGCAACACTGTTGCTGATGGCATTGCCTTGCTCCAAAGAAATAACCCTATCTCTAAGGTCATTTACCAAGGTTTCAGAGCTACATGTAGCAGTCTGAACTACCTTCATTCTATCTAATTCTGCATTTAATGTTTCAAACCTAACCTCATGTTGAGTAAATTTCTCCATAGTTTCCTCATTGCAGACTTCCAACCTTGCCAACTTTCCGTCATGACTCTTCATTTGTTCTTGAATATCTGAAACTTCGACATGCATTGTACTAATACCTTCATCCAATTTACACCTCAACTCACTGCTAACATTTTGACAAGTTTGGGCAACATCATGTAACGAATGTTCAATATGATCAAGCCGGCCGTTAAACCTAACATTATGCTGCTGTAATTCATTTCGAATGGCTTGAAACTTCTCTTCCAGATTTTCATTATTTTGTTGCAATTCCCTTTGTAACATTTCATTATTTTGTTGCAACTCCTTTTGCAACATTTCGTTATTTTGTTACATATCCTTTTGCAACTCCTTTTGCAACATTTCATTATTTTGTTGCATATCCTTTTGCAACTCCTTTTGCAACATTTCATTATTTTGTTGTAATTCACAGGGAATGTTCTGTTGCAACTTTTCTTGAAGATTTTCATTATTTTGCTGCAAACTTTGGGTAACCGTAACTTGAAATGCAGCAATAATCTTGTCCAAGTTTGGATTCACTGTACTTGTATAAGACTTTAACAAAAAAGGATCAAAATCTGGTTTACAAGATTTACAAAAATAGCTTTCATTAGAAGAACTAAATATTACCCAGTGCATTACAGTCAAACCTCTGCACTCCAAATGTTCCCATTTATTGCAGCTATTGCACTTCACAAGACGAGAATCTGCTTCAAGGTTACTGCAACAAATAATATTCTTCGTTGGGTCAGCATTTTCTTCAATAGTTTCATTTTCCCTGAAACTATCGACGACATCGAATCTTAAGAAAACTCCCGTTCTTAAGTTGTAAGAATGTTGTTTCCGATCCATTATTTAAAGTAATCAGAAGATAACTTCCACACTATATACACGAATCCTGGCTGAAGGTCGCCATAATTGTTGCTGTTAGTTTTGTATTAGCAACTAAAACAAATATATTATTTGTTTTAAGAAAGAAAAATACTGAAATCTACTTACGAATTGATGTATATTACACTATATCCCATAATACATACATAATTTGAACAGTAACAGTGATAATGAAATGTCTTTCTTCTTATCAAAGATTTTTATCATTAATGCAACTTAATTGTGAATGTTATAAAAAGATGACAGTCACAAGTAATATGGGATATATCTTAAAAATGGGTTACAACTCTTCAACCAGTGTCTTTTGCTGATAAATTTCACTTGTATGATTAATAATGAGAACAAGTACGGTAATTAAGAGGCCAGGGAAAATGCTTCCCTGCAAATTTGGTTCATTCAGCATCCACAGGGCTGATGCTAGAAGTGAAATTTTGGAATTTTCCCCCCATAGGTGACAGTCTTATACATTATATTTTTTTCCTCAAGAAGTATCAGTCTATTTTCATTCAATGCAACTTGGTATGGTTGTAGGAGTATACCACTACATATATTTTTCTTGTTCACTTTGGTCTATTGTGGTGGACACAGGGGCATGCCGAATACAAATTTTCTTTTTAGTCATTCCACATCAAATCAACGCAAAAAACTTAAGATTTTGTCACCCACCATCTCCGATTTTGATGGAATTTGGTATACAGCCTTCCCTTATGGTTGAAAGAAAGCCCCTATTTTTTTTCTCACTATAAAACGGTTTTCATTTTACAGCACTTTGAAATGAAATGTCATTAAATCAGTGTTGTCTGTCACTCTTGGTACCCTCGACACAAGATACCCTTACTTACATTTTCCCCCCTCCTTAAGCAATGATCAGATCTCTTTGAAATTTTACACAAAGTTTAATTAAATAATGAGGATTTCAGAAAAAAATACATCTGCACTCAAATTTTTTTACATGAGCCTATAGAAAGACTAATAATGGTCTTGTAGCCTAATTTTTGTGGTGGGAAACTAGCTTGCGAAAACCTGAATTTTCAGCATGTGGACTTGATGGGACCAAAAGTTTTTGATGTTGAAAATCATTGAAAAGAAATTCTCTTTCTCTACAAAGAATTAAATTTGTTTTTTTTTACACCTTCTGACAAAAAAAACTACGTTTTCTGGACATTGCGTAAAATTTCAGGGTCATTCAATCCGTACCAAATGGTTCAGCACTGGTCGCTCGACCATTTTTAAAATTTTTCATTTGTTTGTCTTTGTAACCTCTGTATGTACAAGAGTAGTTCAAAACAGGCATTATTTTTTCTAAAACTAGACTTCGTTTGAAAATGGCAGCCATTTTTGTTTCATGACTTGCGACATTTTTGGCCTTTGCAGACAGTTGCGATAATCATGATAACTCAGCTAAGAAAACGTATAGAAATCTGGGGTAAAAAGCATTGTTTTCAGTATTTCAGGCTACATTTTATATTCAGTACTTTTTTCCACCACATCTAATGCAAATTGCTGAAATTTAGGGTCAAAACTGACTGTTTTTTCTTTTTGAATTTTGAAGGAAAAATGTTGTGTAGGATATATTTGTTTAATAGGTAATCAATGAAATATCAGAGCTATAATTTCTTTAGAGAAAACATATACATCCAAAGTTTTGCAGAAAATATCTTATTTTGATGTTGCGAAGCCTCTAAACATGGGATTTTATTCTGAATATACGAAACGTGGTAGCACAGGAACACAATTTCAATTCCAATAAAGGAAATATTTAGACTTATTTAGAAACATCAACAAGACATCCGCTTGGTGCATCTGAATAAGTCGCTAGGTAATGCAAATTTATTTCATGTGAATTTTTCAAATACCAAAGTTTTGAAAGAGATCGAGTGTCTTGGATATCAAGCATCGTCTCCTCATTTTATAGAGATTCATCTCAGTCTAATTTCAACAACTCTCGAATGACCTAGGGTCTCATTCTCGTTTCGAATTTTAGAAGACTGTCTCATCTCGAAATTTAATAGAAAACAGATTTGTCAAATGTCACTCTTATTATCAAGAAAATATATCTATACATACATTTAAACATAGTTTTTCTAACACTTCTGAAAATGTTATGAACGCAATCGTTGAGCTTTCTTATTCGCTGATGCCACAAACGAATGTTTCAATCCTTCATTTGCTTCATGAAAGAGCAGGGAACATGAAAAAGAAACCTCAAAAATAAAAAATGCAATAAAGACGGCAAAAAATACTTAAATATGATGTAAAAGGCAAAAAGGTTGAAAAATGCAAAATAAAAACAGTGTTTTCTGGTTCTAACTTAATGGAAACGGACTAATATCAGGTTTAGCATTGTTTCCAAGGCTCAGGAAAAAAGGTGATTTTTCATCAACTTATCAGCTCTAGTTATCATGTTTGCACGAAACATACATTTGGCAACAACATTTTGCTGTGACAGACCGACCACTATGTGGCACGAAGGTTTATTCTGGTGTATAGATGTGGAAGTTAATCATAAACACATGCATTTCTCCCACTCTTCCTGAGTTAACTTTGTCCTTGTATTCACACATAACATATATTTGGTTTACGTCAAAAAGATTTTCCGTTTTAACATGCATAGTTTTTTCTTAATATTGTGCGCAGTTATTTCAAATAGAAGAATTAAAATTGAAATCACAATTCCACAGAGCAGCACTGAATGGGCAAGCAAAAGCTGATCCAATCTCACAGCTTCTTTGGCATTGTGGGCATGGCATGGTTCTTCTACATGCGTTGGGACCCATTTGTTTTTCAGTTGTACAAATATTCCAGATTCCGCCATTATATCCAAACTGGGAAGATAAGAAGATACATTAATATGACTGCACAACATGAAACACAATAAACAGGACTCTGAAGATGAAGTGTCATACCTTTTTGTTGGGGGCCTAGCCCAAAGCCTGATGCCTTAGACCACATGGTCACGGTGCGGGACTAAATCACCATAATCAAAAAAATAAATAAGAGCTTTCAAGAGATGTTAGATACTCATGCATTTTGTACTACAAATGATCCCTGGTTTGATTCCTGGAAGGAACTTGCAAATTTCCATGTTGATCCAAAATCATGTGTGGGGGCACTTGAAAGCAACGGTAGCTGACCTGACTGTGTATCAAAAGCCAGAAAACAATGGCAATGAGACTTTTATTTGCTCACCACCCAAGCAATAAAAAGCCATTTGATAAATTTGATTTGATTTTCTTTATTTTACTTAACCTTTTGTGTCACTTTTGGCTAATTTGCAAAGATGGTGATGAGTGATGATATGATGAAATTGACGAATGGACACTCAAGAATATCCATGCCCAGGCCAGGTTTCGAACCTGGGACCCCTGGCATCGGAGCGCGATGTGCTAACCACTCTGCCACAGGGGCCGGCTCCACTTGATACGTCTTGGCCCTCAGAGAGCTGTTGGACCATAGAGTATAGTGTTATGAAACAAATAAACTAAAATAGGTCTATGTGATTAATACACTGCTTAGCATGGTGCAGGTTGCGCCATCGAGATTTTTGGGGGGGAATTTTTTCCCTTGAAATAATATAAAATTCAACATTTATATATTTTTCTAAAATACATGTAAAAATGTTACACCTTAATGCACCATATTTAATCCATTCATATGAAGAAAAGAAAGTGTTTAAGGGTATTAACGAAGGGGGATATTCAACTCTTACATATTAGGTCTTAATTGACAGGTGGGGATTCTGAATGACACTTTGGGGAAACAGTATCGAATTTTAGGTCTTATTATGGTGGTATTTTAGTTAGAGTGGGATTGAGCATTAAATGGAGGGGGTATCCAATTCTTGTGTATTACTATTGTCTTCGACTGCTGCAGAAATTCTGGTGTGGAGAGGGAATTAAATTTTCGGAAGAGGCAATATTCACAGTAAGTCTAAAATTGGAATGAAAATTTTGGTGGTAGTATTGAGTATTAAATTTCAAGGGGGAGAAGGAAGCTTTTGATAATGTGTTAAATCTTAAGATTGTCAAGGGATTTCTGTAGTGGAGAGAGAGTTCGAACATTAAAATTTAGAGATTGTATTTAGCGACATGATATCCCCACATAAATATCTCGGGATCCTAAGAAAGTATTGACACCCCATTAAATTGATATTATTGAAAGCCTGAAAAGAAATGGATATAAGAATTTTCTTGCTCGCTTGTGTTGCGAGAATGCATGTTTATCACTTTATTTAGGTGAATGAGAAGATTTAAACTATAGCTGCATTATAAGGCATAAGCAATATCCTCGATATTCATTAATAACATCACTTCTTAAAATATAATGCATAGTGCTGGTATACTGCTTAATTTAAATCAGGTGCATCATTTGGAACAAAAAATGGGGGGTGGGTTATTTGAAAGAGGAACCGTATTATATTATCGACCTGAGCTTAAGAATTTCTGTATAGGTTCTGTAATATCTCATGAAACAATACACGTAATTGAACCAGCCATATGGCTGGACCATGTTATTTGGTTTGCCAAGGTTGAATTTTCTATCTTTATCTTAAGTTGTGTAACAATTTGCGTTAAATTCTCAAATTGTGAGTTTTATAAATCCACTCACAAACACTATTTATATGCATATTTACATAATTTAATTTCCTACATTTAACCAATCAATGTGCTAGCTTTAAGTTTTTTTCGAAAATCAAACAATTTAAAAATATCGAGAGTTTAACAAGGTATTTCATTCAAATTATTACGTATTCATCCAGTGGCGAAGCGTCCTAAGAGGCCCGGAGGCCGGGCCTACCCTAATATATTTGTCTATTACGGATTATTTTATTACTTATAAATTTCATTAAACGACGCTTAATAAAAGAAAACTGAAATTCTAGGTCTTCCGATAATTACCGCAAGTTTGCAACCCTGTCTGGAACCGTATCTGCGCATTCAGCGAGGCCCGCCTGAGAGTGCATCAGCTAGTCCCATAACAACCTATGTGATTCGTGCGGGAAAACATAATTTCAGGGGCACGTTCGCCTGTAACGTAAACTGAGAGGCCGGCCTCTTTTCTCTCTCTCACCCTCTCTCCCTGACTTCCGAAGAGTGCCGATCGTGTACGAGCGCGTGACGAAGCAGGCAGTGGACGCACAGAGCTTGTTGAAGCAGCATTTCCATGGAGGATTCAGAGGTGTGCCGAGAGCGGAGCGGAGCACACCCAGCTGCTAACATGCAGGGGGTGCTCGTTCGGCGGCGCAGATCGTATGCGCAGTTGTCCGTGGATGCATGACGTCATCGTCGAAATGCTCGGCAAAGAAAAGGCTGGTTCCTTATGCAAATATTGAGATATTTGACAACGAATATCTTCTAAAATATACTTGCAGGGGAAAAGTTACAACTTTTACTGTTAAGATTCATCCTTTCTAATCAATTTATCACAAAGTTGATTCAAATGTGTAAAATGGTTTTCAAGGAATCGTGTTACGAAGGAACCCCTGTTTTGTTCTCTCCAGGCTTCTAATGTAAGCAAGTTTTAACTTAAGCGCGTTGGATTTCTTTTTGCTGTATGTTTTGAAATAAGATTATTTTGTTCTTGTCAACTGAAATCATGCCTAAATGCTATGGAAAGCTGTGAAAACTATTATCAGAAAACTAACGGAAGAAATCTAAAATATCACAGCTTGATTGATATAAAAAATGATGGATTGCCCATTTTTGTGAAAAAGGCATTGTGCGAGATCTAAAAGCAGAACTTTTTAATATTGTATGTAAATGTAAGGGTGCAATAAACGTGGCTGATTCCCGTAAAATATCACTGCACTCTCCACGTTTCTCTTCTGTCTTTTCTTTGGCGCCGTCAATAGCTTCAACGCGTTGTTTATTTATATATATTTGTCACATATTTGTTTTAATTAGTATTCTGCTCGTTCCGCCACCTGAACGCAGCAGCTAGGGGTCAATGCACAGTGCAGTTACACCGGAAGAAGGCTCGGAAATGGCAGGCTTCAGAAGTTAACTCATCCAAATTAAATTAAACAAGTATGTGCTCTCTATAAATTTAAATCATAGTTCACAAATAATTTGATTAAAAGTTTTAAAAGTATCTGTTTTATTTAATAGCGTATTAATTGGTGTATTCTTCTCCAGCATTTCTATAGGCAGTGACCACACTACAGGGGGGGAGGGGGCAGGAACGCCCCCTATTCTCGTTCGACAATTTCTCTCTCTCTCTCTCTCTCTCTCTCTCTCTCTCTCTCTCTCTCTCTCTCTTATCTGCCCCAGTAAAACGACAAAAATAAATAAATGAATGAATTCTCTTTTAGCCAAAATATGCATTTTTGTGTCGTATGTAACGGAATAATAAACATGATTGCCCCGGGAAAATATGATTTACCCCTCCATCTTTACTATTGCGCTGTCGCTAGCTACAACATATTTTGATTTCTATTGTTCGCACATATTTATTTTAATTTTAGAATTGTGAATCATATTCCACTGTGTTACATCACGTACGCCCCCCCCCCCCCACACACACACGTACAATTTCAGTTGTAAGTTTTAGATAAGCTTGTCAAATGTCCACTTATATCTTTGTATTCTTGAGCCATTTAAAAAAAATAATTTCACACCTTCTTCTGGACTATTTCATAGCAATGTTTTACAATGGAAGCCCCTTTGCAGATCGATATCCGGGGCTATAGCCTTCCCAAACCACCGTCCCCTCCAAATACTGTCCTGGCCTCATGAAAGAAAAATATATGTACTTATACGAAATATTAATTTGACTTGGCAGTTTCTTTTTTCGAACAGGAATAAGTTTTAAATTTTAATAGCTTATAAATTTACACTAGCAATTTTGAGTAAAGGTTTTGCGTAACCCTAAAAGTACATTTAGAGACTGCAAGGTCAACTCTCGATATTTAAGATATATTAATAATTTTCATCACAACGTCTTGTAATAATTATTTGTTACTTCAATAACCTCCTGGCAAATGTTTCTCGCATATTAAAACATAGATGCCATTTTCTGTTTATTTCCTTGTAATGCTGACCTCCGTGGCGAAGTGGTTAGCACAACGCTTTACGATGCCAAGGGCCCTCAGGTTCGAATCCCCGCCCGGGCATGGGTCTACTTTCCTTTCTTCAATTTCATCAAATCATTACGCATCCTCATCTTTGCGATTATCCATATGTGACAGATAAGTGAAGTAAAATAAACTAAGTCTATTAATCAATTATTTTTTAAAACTCTTTAATTCTTCTTTAGCATGCCACGTTTTTGTTAAATTTATATTACGATTTGTAAAATGACGAAATTCTAAAGGAGAACACGCAACTTTCTTTGTAGCGCATCGGTCAGAAAGTTTCAGGAATATGGATTTTCAAAATACATTTTTTCACATGCAGGCTACTTTGCCCCCTTTTAAAAATAGCGCGTTTTCAATTATGTTACTAATCATTAAAAGGATGCCTCAATGAGTGGCGGCTGCTTAATACGTGCTACCGTGCTATAGCACGTTGCTAAATTTGTTAAAATGAAAAGAAGATAAAAGCAAATCTCACAGATGCAAGAAGTTTAATGAAGCCCTAAAGTGAAATGAAACTTCTCATGTTAGGAGCCTCAACATTTACCAGCGGCGCCACGTATTTCCCTCACGCTGTTGGGGCTATCAGGAATAGCGTACGTGCTATAGTGGAACCACAAGCAAAAAAACCTGCGCAGAAGCACATCGCGCCGGCGGGTGCGGGAAAGGGCAGGGTGAAGTAACATTCAGCGCGGCTAACGTCAGCGTTGCCAGGCCTATTCATTTCTCGGGAGAATTCCTTAATAAACTATTGTTATGGAACCTCAAACGGCCAGCTTAAAAACAAGTTTCCTGCTCATCTTACTTGAACATGGAGGGGAGAGGTGGAGTGGAACTCCACTCAGCCGTGAAAAGTGCTGTTTGAACTGTGAAATTATGTCAATCGCTACTCAATTGTGCTAGGACATTATTTTATTACTTTTACTACATTACTATTTTTAAATGGCTGTATTTTATCCCACCCCAAACTCTATTTCTATTTTAGTTAATTTACGTCGCTTTTGTGCCTCTACGGTTAAGTACGACAACAAGGATGAATGAAGAAGTGATGGCAAATAGCGTGGGCAAATTATTTTATACACACTCACATATGTGTGTGGGTGTGTGAGTGTGTGTGTGTGTGTGTGTTTATTTCTAGAGGATGGGGAGGATAGGTGAACCCTAGCATAAGCGTAATACATTAGCATTTCAATTAGTAAGGAAGACATGCTGTATAATTCACCAATATATTTCACATACCTAATTCATTTTCTCATTATGGTGCAGGACGCGTGCCAACCCCTAACGATACCTATACACCGAACACCAGAAGAAAGCAAATTAATTTGTTATTGTTAGCATTCGACTTGAAAGATTGTGGAAAATTCCCGACAACGAAGGGCGGCACGTTAGCTTCATTTGTGAACACAACTTTCTATGATTTACTGTCAGAAAATAGAGGCATGGCAGACCCCTTGTGTCGGTGCTGAGGAAGGGCAAACTTGAGGGTGTTTTCTGTGCACCCTCTTAGATTTTACCACCTGAAGATGCGGAGGGATGAAAGACGTCCGCCCCTGAAATGGAGATGTTCGGTTTATTTTCTCCAAACACAGGGTGCTGGGTTTAGCACCATTGTTACAAAAGTATCTGTGACGTTTACACCTTAAACAACGCACGCCACTGCAGCAGGGGGCTTTTATTGTGACCTTTTGCTTGGCGACTCTAGGTTATTCATAACCTATATCGTTCCCTTCCCTTCTGGAAAATGAATGTTGGCATAAAAGTACCTATTATTTCAGACCTATGAGTCGATTTCAGTCACAGTAATTTACATCCATTATTATAATAGGAACGTGGTAATTTCAAACTCAAGTGGTGTTTTCTGAGAGGGCAACACTATTACGGGTTATATACCTAGTTTACCCGCCTGATAAAAAAAAAGAAACCGTTATTTCCCACTCGCTGGAAATAATCTGCGGACGTTCCCTTGCCCCCAAGTGCGCACGCCTATTACACCCCCCCCTAAAAAAAACGTCGTTTATCAGCTACTATTAGATCATTGGATTTCGTAGCAGATCTTCTGGTTTCTCAAGGAACAATCTCCTGATATTTTTAAGTCTGATCTGGCAACACTGCCCCAAGCACCGACAACGGCAGGGAAGATGCGCGAACGCTTTCGACGGAAGTTTTTTTTTTCTTGTGGTCGAACTATAGAAGCTCAACAGCACGTTTTCGCCCCTTTTTCATCACTCCGCGCATGAATACCGTACACCCCCACTCCTATGGGGGATAGGGTCTCGGCTCGAGAAAAATCGTCTGCTAACGTGCTACAGGAAAACTCAGCACAGTAAGTATGCCATCTCAGGATAAGAAGAAAGTCTACGACAACCTAATGCCTCTGTCAGAACAACGTTTTTTAATGTCATTTTCAAACGTTCTGTACGTTATCAGTGTAGACTTATGTAATGCTTGTAACATGTCGTATACATTAGCAGCCCCTACAAAAAGTTGGAACGCGAATTGACACTACCTCTTAGCCTTTTATCTATTTCGGTGGTAAATTGTAAAGATTGCAACTCTGAAACTATAGTCCGTGCCTTTTTCGCTTCCGAAAGTGGATTCTGCTATGTAATTTATGTTTAGGAAATTTTAATTTTATATAAATTACCTGTTTTTAAATGCTAGAAATATATTTCCTTGTGTTTATGTAGTACTTCAATCGTCAAGAAACAAACTTACAGAGTACCGTCATTTTTCCCCGGCTTCCAGACCCAAAAAATTTCCGCGCGGTTCATTGTGTTAAAATCGCGTGGCGCGTGAAGTGGTGGTCATTGTTGTGAAGGATTAGCTTTTTGTTGTTGTTGTTAGAAGTGAAAGTGAGTGTTTGTTAGTGTACGATGAATTCGGTGGATTCTTTGTTGCAGCTACCTTTCTCTTCAAGAACGCTTGAAGAAAAGTTGGAAATAAAAGCACTAGGACGGCCGTTGCCAGATTTGGATCTATATCAAAATGCAAAGGGAGGTAAGAAGAACGCTACGTATAAAAGGCGATTTAATAGAAAACTGTACGATAGTGAACCATGGCTTTGTGGGTGTCAAATTCGAAATGCATTATTCTGTTTTCCTTGCATACCTTTTGGAAGTAATGATTCGTGGTCTAAAGGAGGGGTAAAAGATCTAGGACAATTAAGTGAATATATGAGAAAGCATAGTGAAAGCAAAAAGCACATGAATAATGAGTTAAATTTTATCTCTCTCGGAACTGTCAACATAGCAACGCAGTTAAGCCACGCTTATCTAGAATCGCATAATGAACAAGTTGAAAAAAATCGCTACGTCTTGTCAAAAATCATAGACTGCATCAAGTTCTGTGAAGGTTTTGGCTCTGCTTGGCCACGATGAAACAGATTCCTCCGCAAACCCTGGGACATTTTTATGACTCGTTAATTTTGTCAGCAGTTTAGACAATGCTGTTAAAGAACATCTTGACAACAGCACTGTATTTAAAGGCACTTGATCTCGCCATCGAAGTTCCGGGTTGGAGTCTCGGCCCGGGTATAGGTATTCTTTGTAATACTTTGTAATAATGAAATTAATGAAGGGTCATTCACAAAGAATACCCATACCCGGGCCGAGACTCCAACCTGGAACTTCGATGGCGAGATCGAAAGTCGACCACTTAACGTTCGTGGCCACAGAGCCGGCATGTGTGGGTGGGGAAGGGGGGGTAGGAGTCATTATAATTACATGAAAAACAGCATCAGTTGTAGCACGCATCTTTGAAAAGTCACGAACCGCCGCTGGCCTCAATACCATCTTGGAGGATGACAATTATTATTTTCCCCCTCCTAAAAGTAATAATATACTTTCGTTCTCTGAATCTCCCATATAAATGCTTGAGGCCGTCTGCTTCAGCCGAGCTCACTGCTTCTCCGGTGACGTCACGCGTTCGTGCAAGATCGGCAATCTTCGGATGGCTGGACCTAATCTCTATGTACCTTGGCTAACATGTAGCGAAAATGTGTTGCTAACACCTCTAAGCCTGGCCTCCTAACCTATCAAAGTAGGCATTATTAGAATTCAGGCGCGTATATTCTAGGCTACCTAGGCTATCGCCGAAGCCCAGATTAAATACAGAAAATAATCGACTATCAAATGTGACTGATGCTTCACTCTCAAACAACAAAACCCGCGACTCCTGTGCACCGTACTCCCTCGAGGAGAGGAGGGGGAGAGTGGACTGCGCGGGGATTTTTCGTCCAAGGTTTGTTTTCCTTGTGCTCGCTCTATACATGGGGATGGACTCCATTCCTTTAAAACGAACATTATGATAGAAAGAGATGCCCAGGTTTTAAACCCAGCATACGCTACTGTTAGAATTCTAACTGCGAATAATGCATGCAAGTTTTTTACCAGTGTTAAGTTTGGTGCTTTCAGCTCTTTTGAGTAACAGCTTTTCGCGAAGTGTTAGCTGCTGGATGTGCCCCACACCAATCTCGATTCAGAGAGGGAAAGTGTTTTATTTCTTTGAGGAAAGGGATATTGAGGCGAAATTTCCTTTCATGATTAGTGACATAACTGTAAACGCGCCACTTTTAAAATGGGGCAAAGTACAATACAAACGTACAGAGAAAATCCATGTTACTGAAATCTTGTGGTCGGTGTGTTACACAGAAAGATGTCGGTGTTCTCATTTAGCATTTCATCATTTTCTAAATCATATTATTATTTTTAAAACAAGTCGCGTGTTGAAGAAGAATTATATGCATAAAAGAGTTAAAAAGAAATAATTGATTGATAGATTTAGTTTATTTTACTTGGCTTTCTTCCATTTTTGGCTAATTGGGAAGATGAGAATGAGCGATAATATGATGACATTGACGAAGAGACACTCACAAAGAACACCTATGCCTAGGTGAGGATTCGAACCTGAGGCCCTTGTCGTAGCACACTTTTATAACCAATCCGCCGCGGAGGTCAGCATTAAAAAGAAATAAACGCTAACTGACGATCAAGTGATCCATTTCTTTAACGCGAGAAACATTTACAATACTGTTATTGAAGTAGCAAATAATTTTTACGAGCAGTTTCAATATAAGAAATGTAAGAAGGCTGGGCCTGACCGAACGGCTTTTTCATTGGGTGACGCGTGGTCGAAACATTGAGTCCCATCATCACTGTTTTCTGACCTTCGAGACAGAAGCGCCTTTATTCTCCGATATCTAATCGAGACTACATTAAAGTAGAATCTGAACCAATTCCTCCAAGGACAATCGAACCTTCTGCTTCTTGATTATAAGCCGAGGGCGTTAATCATTATACTTTTTCGAACAGCAGTAGACGAGATTCAGGAAATATGTTATCTTTTATTTTCTACGGGCTATATTTTAATATACTACTGTTAAAAAAAAATACATCTTCCCCTCCCCCCAACCAGGCACGTAGCCAGGAATTCTTAGTAGGGGGGGCAAAGTCAATTCTTAAGGGGGCAAATTTTTAATATATTGTGTCGCATTGGAAAATATATAGTGGGATACACAATATCGCCCCCCCCCCCCACGCACAAAGCAATTACTAATCGGAAAGGGATGATATTGTGAAACTCCAACGAAAAAAAAATCGAACAACATCAGATATCAATAAAATTTAAGATAAATAGGCTAATCCGGACTGTATCTTCTTGAAATTTAAATGTGCTGCCACCGAAAATCGTATCTGAGGCAACTAGATTGCAGGTCGAAAATGTTAATATACGATTAACACCTAGATTGCAGGTCGATAATGTTAATAGACGATTAACACGTACCAACTTTATAAATCGTGCTTCATAATGTTTTCCTCTAGTTTCCAGTATGCAAGATTTTTACGTATAAACGAATCTAACAAGAATTCAATAACACCAATGTATTGTGTTAAGCAATAAAAATCGAATAAAGTTAATAATAATGGTTACATATTATCTACACTTTGATGAATACTGTAAAAATTTGTAACGTACAACGTCTGTTACGTTTGTTGTACATTAAAACATGGGTCTCTTAGGATTACCACGGGTCCTATTTGCTTGAAAGGGGAGACTCTTACATCACTACAGAAAATGTTGGCTTATTGGTTACGTTAACCAATTTGCAAAATATTGTGTGAATTGTATTATTCTATTGTTGAAAACACATTTCTTTGACACCCGGCAAACAAATGGGAACCCCCTTTGATTGATCAATGACTTCTTGGATTACGGTGTCATTCCATATTAAGTTGCATACAAGGGAATCTTGTATGCTCTTTACATTATGAAAAATATGTTCCTTAATGACTATAATATGAAATCAACTATACAGTGTATAAGGGGTCTCCTCCACCTTACTCCATCCTTGCTGCGTGAGGTCTCACGGGTGCCTGTCACCACCAAAGCGTACAAACCCCAAATATCAGGGTTTTTTTATACTGATACTGATTTCTGAGTCACAGAATGGCTTAAGATGAGTAAAATTAGGAAAATCCGCTCCACAGCAGAAGAGTTGACAGAATGTTTTGCCAAAAAATTAGGTTATAAAAAAGGCGAAGTTTCCTGTACACCGTGCCATGAAGACACATTTAGGGGATGTGGGGATAGATCCCCACATATTCTCGACCTCGGCCAAATTGAAGGTGATGTGATTAGCACCATGCTCCGACAGCCTTTACTCCCCAGGGTTGCCCCCAGGTACCCATTCATTTGAGGCTGGATGAGCCCCGGAGCTGTTTTATGCGGGACAAGACCGGAAAAAATTCCATCTTAGATCACCCATCCCAGGAATTGAACCCGGGTCTCCCACGTGGCATTCAAACGCCGCAAGTCAACACTTACCCTTTCCTTTATAAAATGCATTTATCATAACACACACCCATGTTGCTTATCATATTTGATGAGTTTCATAAGAGGAATTATTTTACAAGATTTGAAATTGATACAAAGTGTACTTACTAGTAAAGTTTTGCAATATGGTGCAACCGAAGGTCGCACGTTGTGACAATTGAAGCGTGTTGAGGAAAATGCAACATCTCGCTACGTCAACAGCATCTTAACAGGCGATGAAACCTGGCTTTACCTGAGAAAAAAAGCTGGGTTTTCGGCAATGAAAACATGCCCGTGTCTGTGCAAGAATCTCGATCAGTAAAGAAGAGGATGGTGGCCGCCTTTACTGTAAAGGGAGTTGTGGAACACGTGGTGCTATTAACACAGAAGACCGACACCGCGAAGTGGTACACCGAGGAGTGCCTGCCCAGAGAAGTTCAAGCTCTCAAAAACACTCCTCCACGCTCAAAGGCAGACGCTTAGTTTTACCACCATGACAACGCTCCTGAGCACCGCTCCAAAGTTTGCACCGAGTATTTGGCACGTACGGAGCTGAATCTGCTGGAGCATCCTCCCTACGGTGCAGACCTCGCTCCATGCGACTCTGCACTGTTTCCTCACGCCAATAACAGACTTAAAGAAATAGGTTTTTCAATGGAGAGAACCTTCTCAGGGCGTGGGATGACGAGTGTACCCACTTCCCTAAGGAAATATGGAAGAGTTGGTTCAACGAATGGTTTTGAAGGATGAAGAAGTGGTGGAAAGTATTTTCAAAGATTTTGAAAATGAAAGGTGTATTGTAAAACCTTCCTAGAACCTTTTCTATTTACACTCCAAAAGATACCTGGTGTAACCCATATCACACCATAATTTTTATTGCTTTCTAACAGAAATAATAAATGTGAAACACATTTTCGTCATGTTTGATAACTGACCCAGTAATCTGTCCTACATCTTTCACTAGCCGACCTCCGTTGTGGGGTGGTTACACAATGCACTGCGACGACAGCCTGGGCATGGGTGTTGTTTGTGAGTGTCCCTAAATCAATTTCATACCATCACTCGTTCTCATCGTCGCGATTAACTAGAAGTGGCAGAAGATACGTTAAGTAAGAAAAATCAAATATCTACTCTCTCTCTCTCTCTCTATCTCTCTCTCTCTCTCTCTCTCTCTCTCTCTCTCTCTCTCTCTCTCTCTCTCTCTCTCTACCACATGCATCACTATTACCAAAAGGTAGATGTGAGAAACAAAAAAATGAGCATTTCAAACTTCATAGAAATCCAAGAAAAAACATCCAAGCACATTACACACCTTTAATAGTACAAGACATTCAGAATTTCCCAACTGTTCTAGATACTGAAAATCTGGTAATCATTCTCAGAAATCTGGATCTGGAAAGGAATTTTTTCCCCAATTCTGTTATGACAGTAATCCAACACGCCTTCCTTTATAAATCACCAAATCAATGAGATTTTTCTCGCGGTCGAGTTCTCCGCTCGTGCAGTTTGGTCACAGATAAAGTTTGAACAAGAGATGCTTTTGTAATGACTAAAAGTTGATGGAGGGGTCCATTTGTACATGGAATTTTATTGTTCGATGAGTAAATGTGATGGTATTTGTAGTTGTTTTTTTTTTGATAGAACGAAGAGCCCGACCCCCGCGACCGACCCCCTCTGACTGGTGAAGTCCAACGTTAAAATATTTGCATCCTCATCATTGGTCAGGGGATCCACCTTGCAGTGGAACGCAATAGGTGAGGAGTTGAGGCCGGGTGGATCTGGGACTGGCGCCCCAGGGGGTGGGTAGCCGTTCCCCCAAGGAATTTTAAAGTGTGTGTGATTGTTAATTTATTGATATTTCCTGGGGAGTTTTAAAGTGTGTGTCTCGGATGAAGACAGAAATGGATATTATTAATTTTAGAGGTCTTGTTATAATGATTGTGTTTGTGTTGTGATAGAGTCAAATGGATAATGAAAGATCCAACAAAAGATCAAGGGACAGTCCCTCCGCTCCCACACCTAAGAGGCGAGCACCAGAGAATGGGGACCAAATAATAATGGAAGAACAAGCAGGTATAGGTAATCAGCATAGAGAAATCGCTAACATGTTTAGATTCCACGTTAATGAGCTGCAAGCAGATATCGCTCGGGAGAAGTTGACGATACCCACCAAAACTTTGATGACCGAGTTAGTGAGCAAGCTCTTGGCAGAGTATGAAGACCTGAGAACCAGTCTCGAGGTTGCCCAGGCCCTCAATGAAGAATTGAGAAAGGATAAGCAAATGTTGCAGGATGAGTTAAGAGGTAGACAATATTCCTCAAATTCACACGAGAGCCAGTCAAGCAGCAGTCAGTCCTATGCTGATACATTGAAGAAGGACTGACTGACTGACCTGATGTTCCCAGGCCTTCTAGAGCCTCTAAACCGACGTTATTCATTAGGGCGAAGGACAAAACTCCTCGAGATATAAGGCAAGATATTACTTCAAGTATAAGACTTGCTCAGGATAAGATTCGCATCACTAGTATGAGACCCGTCAAAGACCTACTTATAGTTGAGCTAGCAACAGAAAATGAGTTGGAGCGGATGCTCGAGAATCAAAATCTTCACTCGAAAGGCTTAAAGATGGAAACAACTAAAAAGAGAAACCCGTTAATTATCTTATACGAGGTTCCCAAATCCTATGAAGACCAAGAATTACTCGACGAGTTGTATACAATGAACTTCGAAGAAACAATGTCCAAATAAGAAATGGAGAATAATTTAAGTATCCGTTTTAGGACTGGCAGGCAAAGGGAAACTTCTTCTCATGTTGTTATAGAGGTTTCTCCGGCCATGAGGAATTTGATAATTGGTTGGAATCAGCTCTATCTCCATTTTCAAGTGGTGAATATTAAGGACTATATATCTGTTCCAAGGTGCTACAACTGCCACGATCTTGGCCATATCAAGAAACATTGCGGCAAAGAACAGACCTGTGGTAAATGCGGTGGAGCCCATCCCGAAGAACGGTGTCCGACTGTCAACGTACGCATTTGTATACCCTGCAAGAACAGATCCAGAAACTGTGTTAGGAATAACTGCCCAACATATCAAGAGTTGTATGACAGAGCCATCTCAAAGATTAATTTTCTACTTAAACTGATCTAAGTACAACTATTGGAAATCTAAGCATTATTCAAATAAATGCTCAGGGCTCTCAATTGGCCACTCAAGAAGTGGTCAACTATATAAATACCAAAAATGTAGATATAGCACTTATCCAAGAACCTTATACTAAAAAGGGTAAAGCAGTAAGTGTGCCTAAGAAAATGAGGAAATATGCCGTTTGAGACAATCCAAAAGTTCTAACTATTGTCTCAAACTCTAATCTACAAGTATTCTGGCACCTCAATTACTCAACCTCTCACTGTATAGTTGTGGAAATAACGTTGGGGACTGAGAGATGGGTACTGGCAAATTTATATTGTCAGTATAAAGATCCCATTAAACCTTACCTGGATATCTTGGATAAGACTGTCACGGACCTATCAAGCAACAACTTATTGGTAGCGATGGATTCCAACGCAAAGTCTAGACTCTGGTATAGCAAAATCCTGGATGATCGTGGACAAGAACTAGAGGATTTTATAGCAAGCAAAAACTTAAGTGTGATAAATCGCAGGTCGGAGATTCCTACTTATTCCAATAATAGAGGAGGGACTTCAAATATCGATGTTACTACTACAAATCACCGAGGGAGGATGTCTGTTGTCAATTGGAAGGTAGAAGACAACCAAACGGTTAGTGATCACAATCTGATTAGTTATAATATCCAACTTATGAAAAGACACACACTTAATAATGACAACATCAAGAGAATCTGGAGTACCAGAGATCAAGACCTTCTGAGGTCACTGGTCACGAATCAGCTTAAGCTAAATCCTATGAGTCCAGGAAGACTGGCTGAGGATATTGCAAAAACTATTACTAATGCTATTACATCAGCAATTCGATCAATTCCCAAATCCACCAAAAGCTCACCCAAGCATAAGTGGCCCCAGTATATATTGACACGTAGGAGTGTCACCCGTCGATTGAGAAAGCGCTACCAAAAGGCTGCCACAGAAAGAGACAGGTTGTTCTTTTTGGAAAAATATCGGAATTCCAAGCGCATCTACTCTTTCCTTATTGAACAGTACAAAGTGAAATCATGGTCAAGGTTCGTTCAGAAGGAGATTGAAAGAAATCCTTGGGGGAAACCATACAGAATGGCCTCGCAGAGGAGCAGGCAAAGGTTTGCTCCCGTCCCAATGAAGAAAAGTGAAACTACTTATACTAAGACCTGGGACGAAGCCGTTTCCTACTTGATGGAAAAGTTACTTCCGTTGGATGATCCTCTTCAAGACACTCCAGAACAGCGGATCATCAGAGCGAATGCAGATAATAACTACAACAATCAACTGATGGTGATACCCTTCGCTCAAGAGGAGATTGCACTTATTATCGATAGATTGAGAAATAGGAGTGCCCCAGGTCCTGACGGCATTTCAAATAACGTCATCAAGATTTTGAAGAACAACTTACTTGGTGACCTTCAGCTACTTTATAATCAGTGTTTACTCCAGGGGATCTTCCCCAATACGTGGAAATTGGCCAGACTTGTGCTCTTTTTAAAGGATGCTAAAAGGGACCCAGTTCTCGTCAAGTCATACAGGCCGATATGTTTATTGAACACCCTGGGTAAAGTTTTTGAGAGACTTATTGCCAAACGCTTAAACGAGAGATTAATCCTTAGCAACAACTCTGAACGGCAGTATGGCTTCCAGAAGTGACGCTCCACTGAGGATGCAATCAATATGGTGACACAGATTGTACAACAAGATCTCAGGAAATATGTCTTGCTATAATTATTGATATAAGTGGAGCGTTCGACAACGTCTGGTGGCCGTACTTGCTTGGAGAACTTCAAAAACTTTACATACCAATGTAAAGTATACATATAATGTTATAAAGGATTACTTAAGCAATAGGAGTGTCCAATACACATGGGGTACAGCCAGTATAAATAGAAATATCAATAAAGGCTGCCCTCAAGGTTCCGTATTGGGACCCATACTATGGAATGTCACGATGGAGCCAATTCTGGTGGAGCTCATGCACATGACTGACGTAACTGATGTAGTTGCATACGCTGATGACCTACTAATTATCTTCAGTGCCGACAATCGTAGAGACCTTGAAACGAAGACGAATAATGTTATGTTAAGGCTTGAAGAATGGTCATCCAAAAGTAAGCTAACAATAGCTACCGAAAAAACCCATCAGATATTGTTAAAAGGTAAACTACAGAGATCTCCAGTAATAAAGCTTGGAAATTGTTCTATTCGAGCTGCCTCGGAAGTCAAGTACTTAGGAATATTAATCGAGACACAACTGTGTTTTCGCTCTCACATAGTTAATGTCTTGACGAAAGCAAAAACCACTATGCATAACATTATGAGCATGGGTAATTTGGCGTACCGGCTGCCTTTTGACATAGCAATGCTATATTACAGAGTGGTGTTCGTGCCGACAGTATGTTATGCATCCTCTACTTGGGCAATGATGACCCTCAACCAATATGTGAAAGTCAAGTTACGGGCAGCACAGAGGAATATCTTCCTGAGAATACTGGGCGCCTTTCGGACGTCCGCTACAGCTGCTGTAATAGTAATTGCCGGTGTTCTTCCACTCGACTTCGAGGTTCAGAGATATGCAGCCAGATACTGGCTGAGGAAAGGGCAGCATAATAAGATCGTAGCCCTTCTTGGTCAAAACCTCAACACATTTCAGGACATCGATCAACACTTAGAAAATGCCTGGAAGATGGAATGGGAACAGCATCCCGGTTCCCGACGTACCAAAGGATTTCTGCCGTTGGCGAAGATAAGAACTAAAAACTCCTTCTTCCGACCATCAAAGGGTATTACTCATTTCATTACAGGGCATGGCCCTTACGGTTCCTATTTAAAGAGGTTCGGACTAAGATCTGATGATAAGTGCCAGAAATGTGGAGTAATAGATACACCGGAACACACCCTTTTAACTTGCGAGAAATTTGACGACGTCCGAATTCGGCGTCTGAGGACTAATTTAAGAAGAGGCTCATTCCAGCAGATGGCGAGCTGCCAGCAGACCTTCAATATCGTCAACAAGATTGCGGATATAATATCAAGCTATGAGCATTTCGAATATAGAAGATCAGACCCCACAGAAAGAGATACCACTCTTGGCTCTACTATACGTGGGACTGTCGCAGTTCAGGATGTACTTAGGAGATCAACTCGGGTACTGAGATCAGCCATTACTGTGACCACTGAGGAAGATCATCAGGAAGAAGAGATCAGGTACTACGAGACAGGACAACTTCCCTTAATAGAGGACGTTTCTTCATAACTTCCATTAGAGGAAAACAGCTGGAAGAACTCGAAGCAGATTCGTAGTGCAGACCTGATTCCAACACTAGAGCGGATGTTGTGCAACAGAAGATGACCAGGCACTCTCTAAGCTTCTGGGAGAACCTTTAGTTCATTTTACTTTATTTTATCTTCTGCATCTTGTGGTGGGCCTTTTTGGTCCGCCCGTAGTTCCCATCTTGTAAATTTTCTCCATTATTATATTCTCTGTTACTGTATATTATACCCCGCTATCTATTGTTCCTGGTGGTCTTCATTAAATGGCACTCCAGTTTTCTACGGGCCCTATTGGACCCTGAATTATTATTCTCTATATTTTATGTATTATATATTATTTTATATTTACCATTTGGATCTTATTCTATATTAAACCTATGCATGCTTCTCGAAAACTTCTCTAGATTCTCAAACTCTAATTTCAAACATCTCGGTTTTATCTTTGGTACCGAGATTTATATTACTCGCTTATCTTCTTATTTAAACTGGTATTGAAGCGGAGATTCCCAGAACCTAGTTAACCACTCCAAAGTATATCCCTCACTCCAGGGATACGAAGAATACCGCACTTAACAGAGGTAGCTAACGACAAATGATATCTGAGTGAGAGGGTATAAGAAGTGAGAGTGGCGAGTGGTGGCGGAGGTTCGCACCTTCGTGTCCCCCTTTTTTTATTATATATTATACAAAC